>NW_027509305.1:72500-172921 GCF_048541705.1 Temnothorax americanus
TGCAATGTGACTTTGCACTTTTTCACTCTCTACATTGCGCTTGACTTTAATGATTAAAAAAGTATTACAGTTACGAATAAAAAATAAGTGGTTTTTATCAAAAATTCTTGTTGCCATTCTATTATTGATTTAATTTCAAAAAATGTATAGGTATTAAATTTTTTATTTTGTCGTTATAAATATTTTTTCATGACTTTCATATTATTGCTTACATTTTGATATACGTATAGAGACTTTCTAATGAAAGATAATTTTCTAGAACTACGATAATTATATCCAATTTATTACGTCAATTTACGGAAGACTTCAGCGAGATGTTTGAATGACTGATTGATGAGATATTGCATAAATATGATTCGAATAACATGGCAAAAACGAACTATCTTATCACCCATTGATCGAAGCCGTTTAATGATTACATATATGAGTCGACGACAGCTGGGAACCGTAAGAAAGATCGATCCTCATTAATTGAACGATTTTGAGCGCCAATCTGTGTAGTCCGGCTTAATTAAATCTTAATTTAAGATTTCATCGAGCTCACTCGTTGTTTTGGATTGGAGCAATATGCTCCAGAATGTTAGATTACCTACTTCCGAGACCTTTGGAGCAATTTAAGAAGATTTCATTGTAACCGGTAACGGTGGGTTTCCGCCGTTTGTTCAATGCGCGCACGATGATGTGAATATTTTTTTTAAAGAAACATTATGTAATGCAATTGAATCCGAAAACGTGATGCATATAAAAATAAACATGAAGGCAATAAGACTGGAAATGGAGATTTGAGAATGAATAGAATACCAAATCAGATCGCTGTATTTCACGGCAATAATGCAATTAATCTTGAAGATATAGACATTACGTGACGAGAATTAAAATGTTTTATAAAAAAAGTTACAAGGATTTACGTATTCTCAATAAAACGAAGTATACCATCAAAAGTTACATTTGTCAAAGCTAAGGAAGTATTTCTATTTCTCTTTTACGTTGATTAATGAATAAAAGCATATATAAGCAAATTTCAATAATATGCTACGAAATTTAATTTTTACAAAATGCGGTGCAATCTTTGGAGAGACGTGTACGTGCATCAATTTAACGTCCCAAGAAACATGTCATTAATCACGCAATAAGTACGTTATATCTCGTACGTTAAAAGGTATACATGCCGCAATTACGTAAAAAGGAAAGGATGTGTAACCAGGCGGCCTGTAGCACATGTGAATAATTGCCTCGTGATTGCCGCATTAGTGTATTCGGAATATCGCGTTTTACGAGACGCTTTTAGTTTGATCTTTATACTCGTATGTACGGAATATCCCAGGAAGTTCCATAAATCAATTAGATTTTTTTATCAAACTGAAATTAATTTGCCAAATGTCAAATATAGTCTTGCTAATAGTTTTCAAGCAATATACAATTGAAAACAAAATATTAAAATTAAAAGAATACGGTATAAATTTAATTGCTTGTTTACATTTTTGGGCATAATCTTAATCTAATACTTAATTAAATATTAAAAGTATATATATTGTACTGCATATTGAAACGTTAAAAAATATTACAAGCGTTCTTCCTTGAAACTTTCTCTAAAAAAAAAATCGACTTAGAATCTGTCATTAAAATTAAGGTCGCAATAAATCGTAGTTTTATCAAGATCTATAATATTTTAAATTAAAATTTATTTTCTCATTCCACGTAGGTGATGAAGTGGAAGTTTATTCAGAAGACGAAAGTTTATTCATCACTATGAGAATATCGTGGTGGGAAATTATTACGTGGAAAAAATCGAATGTAGCATGAGAAGTCAATAGATGAACAATGATTTTACCGAGCGTTGTGTATTTTTATTATCATTAAGCATTATTACATCAGATTTCAAAATAGCTCTCATAGCGAAAGGTGTGGCGTGGGAAACTTAAGCTCACTAGTCTTGTATTCATCTTGCGTGTCTTTTACTCGCTGTGCTATTACGCTGTGTGTTTCGCATTATCGTTCGTGGCTCATCGCCGGCACGTTACCCTTATTATTGCCTCCGATTTGCTGATAGGAATAGTCGAGCTAATGGATACGCATGATGTAGCTTTCGAAGAGAATAGACATGAATGGAAAATCGATTCAATTATTTATCCAAAATATTATTATTGATACGCGTAACTATTATTTTATATGCGTATAGATGTATGCGCTATGATAATAACATGCAACACTAATTAAATCTTCTAGAGTTTAGATTTAGAGACTGACAGATACTATAAAGCTCACTATTTTATTAGTAGAAACGCTCTTAAAATATATTACATTTTTAAATAATTATATTTTCTGAAAATTAAAGGAAAGTTAAACAAGTTAAACATTTTTTCATTTTTATGTCTTTTTTATTGCTATCTGTTAAAAATAGATAAGGACGTTATAGTTCCTAGCTTAGTGTGCATGCGTGTGCACGATATATTATCTGCTGAATTGACGTATGACATATCGTAATATGTACCACACCTTTGCATTATCGTGATAAGTCTATTATGAGTTATAGTACGGAAAAAGGAACAATCGTCAAAGTAAACTGAATCGTCGATAAATTCTATCTGCTACAAAAGAGCAGGAGAAGGACGTGCGATATAATTCGAAAAGTATTATTGAATAGGTATATATGAATATTACTTTATTTTGTTGGTAGCTTTTACATTGATTGCAATTATTTTTTTTTTCACATCTTACAATTAGAGATCATGTGTATTTTGTATAAAAATCGTAGAAAATAAAATAAAATAAATGTTTATTTAAAAAATGCCATATATGTATATATATATATATATATATATGTGTTTTAAACAGAAATAATAGATTTAAATAAAAATTTATATGCATACCCCTATTTTAAAAAAATTTTTGAAATATGATTTAGACAATTTTTAAATGGTTTATCTCTTTAAAAAACTATACATTTCCATGATATATATTTCGTCGCGATATTAATTCAATAAAATGCTAAATTGCACAAGTATTAGCTATAATAAGATTCTAAATATGCTAATTTATTGCTTGAGTGAATAGAATATTAGATTTTGATTGACCCTTTCTGCTTGTTGCAATTGAATAAAATAGGTATTATGCAATTTACAAAAAGTTACATTAACTTTCAGAAGTAATTAAATGTTGTTTTATTATGGATATTAACTATTAATTTAGTTGAAAATTAAATGCTTAACTTTTACTTGAACTTTGAGCAAATAGAATTATATAATTGTAAGCATAAATCATGATTTACAAATTAATATGCGCGTGAAGAAATTACTTGATATATACTTGTTAAAAAATGCACTCCAGTTTTTGCATTGATTTCAAAACATAATCGAAATATAATTATTCAATAAAGTACATGTTTTTGCAAGTCTGTATAAAATTTAAAAAGTCTTATCTCAAAACTTCAAACTTTGATCAGGTGTGCTTTGATCATATAACATGTCAAGATGATAAGGTGTTAATTGACATTAGAACGTCCTCGCAGCTGATGACGTTATATGTGTACAATATACAGTGAGTCAGAAATAGTACAATACCTTTAGATAGTTCCAAAGAATGGCATAATAAGTATAATCTTTTTCGTCAAATCATATTTTTTTAGAGTTATTAAACTTATTAATGTTTTCTGCAACGAAAAATATTTCTATTCTTTGTTACAATAAGACATGAAACCATGTTTTACCATATCATCTTGATGCAAATTTAAATTTAGAAATTAAAAATTAAATACGTAAATTTTTGTACTACAAAGTTATTTAATTTACATCACATATTATGTATATGATAACAAATGTTCAGAATTATCTAAATAGAGTTCTATTATATATTTTCTCACATCTTCGATCGAAGAAAGATATTTAAGCTCTGTCTCTCAAACAATTTACCCTATATTAGACACGATGAAGTCTATTTGTAGCGAAGTCGCTTAGCAAATTGTATTGTTAGCAACTTTAATTTTTAGCATTAATAACAATGTCACCTTTTTAATGTCTGCTATAAATAGTCGCCAGTTTAAATAATGTTATTGATTCAAGTTTTGTACTTGGTCTGTTTTCTATACATCTCTTTATATCTGTATCTATCAACAAAAGATCAACTTTAAAGATAAGAAAGCGGATGCATTACATTTTGACAATATTTCTTATGTGTTTTATGCCAATAAATTATATTAATATATATAACTTTTATAGTAACAGAATTTATATTTTTATGAACTTTTTGCTATTTAAATTTATTTTATAAATTTGCTTGTTAAACAATACAATTTTTATGTAAAGAGGTTGGATAAAAAGTGAAATGTACTTTTGTACTTTTTAGCTCTATATTTTTATATGTCAATAGATCTGAAATTGTCTTTCGCGAAAGTTCGAAGAAAACTTTTTAAAACCGTTCGTCGAAATATATTAGTCGACAATGGTTGTTGCGCAAACCACTGACTAATTATCGGCTATTACGTCTAACTGCTGGCGCGGTCCTGATTGCGTCAGAAGCCTATTTGTATAGTCTTTTCTAATGTCAGATCAAAGCTAAATTTCAATGTTGGATCGGAGCGGTCTAAGATTCGAGATCATGCAGAAAATCCAGCTTCTTCATAAAACGTTCACATTCGCAAGTTCATGTTCCTAACGTTATCTAAAGGTGCTATTAAAAAACATTTTGTGACAACGAAGACTTCTATCTTGTCGCGATTATTCTTAACTCTTGTCTCAGAATAATTGCGTATCAGGGAGAAGTTCTATAAGCGCTATATACCTTCTATGATTTATAATATATGTGATACGCTTGAAAGGTTTATGTTTTGTAAACGTAATTTAAATTTTACTAAAGATTACAAGTGAAGCAAATGTATTAAATCAGAGTCTTTTTGTTATATAATTCAAGGATGAATATGTCATGCAAAATCCGAGGCAAGATCTTTATAAATGGTACTAACGTTTGTGAACAAGGTTGTTTTTTGATCTCTGAAGACAAAGCCCGTTTTGTCGCAGCACAATTTTTTTAAAAAGATTTGTTATATATATATATGTTATATATATATATATATATATATATATATATATATAACTTTTTTTTCTTTCTAAAGAAAAACGGATTTGTATGGGAGAAATATTTATGATACATCGGATATATTTTTTGAAATTTCTGGTCTTATATTTAAAATTTTTTATTCTTTATATATATATATATATATATATATATATAGGAATCGTATACTTAATTATTTTTAAGGAATTTCTAATTTAATTATAAGAAAGATTTAATTATAAAATATCTACTTCTTACTCATTATGCTTAATGTTAGTTAGTGCTAAATTGATGTCATTAAGTTTGATATTAACAATTTTAAAGATTCTTGGAACTTAATTTACATTATTTCCAAAATTAGTACCTTTAACCTTATATGTATGGTGTATATATGTACATGCTTTTTTTTATAATGTGCAAATTAATTAAAAATGTTATATGTACTTATATATTTATTATTATATTGAAATAAAAGAAGTCCAAAGTTTTTATGTGTAAAATTACTGAAAAAAAGGTTAAATTGATCATTGAAAGCATGCGTTAATAACAAAATGAGTTAATGTATCAATAATAATAATGTGTGTTATATGTCAAACTAGTGTTGTAGTCACTATGTCCAAGTGGTATATCAACGAAACTTTTTTATATCATTTTCAACGTTTTAATTAAAGACTTTGGAATTACTTGCCCTTACGTTGAAAATTTAATTAACTTTCGCGATGGATTTAATTAATTTTTCAAGGTAGCAGTTCATAACAAATTAATTCGCATTGCAATTCCGCTATAGTGAAAGCGACTAAAAGATAATTATTTTGTTTCTTTCATCAAGGCCGCTTCGTGTATTGACGATTGCGTAATAACGTCTCGAACGGACATTTTTTTGTTACAACGATAATGTTGATATCTCACGGATTTTTTAAGTGCGAGAGTCGCACCTTTCGAGTCATAGCGACCTCGTGGATTAAATTACTATGTATCTGTAATGATCGTACCGGAAACTGACTGTGATGCCGTTGATCGTGTCATCCTTGTGCACGCAATGCATCATTCAATGTGTAAAAATATGAACAATGTGCATTGAATAAAACATATTTTCTATTACATGAAACATTTTTCTTTGAGTCATTATATTTTTGTTTATAATACATTGGTTAAAGTTCATAGAAGCACATTTTTGTTTTATTTTTACTTTACTCTTACGAGATAATATATGTATGTGTAGATATCGGTTGCATTGTACATCAATATATATCAATCAATTTAAATTTAAAATATAATTAATTTATTAATTAAGTAATATTTTATGTTACTTATTGATATTTTTCTAAAAAATATATATAATTTTGTTGTGTAAAAAAATAATTAAAATTGGTTAACTAATATATCTACTAATCGGTTTAACTGAGCTTTAATTAAATATTAATTAAAAATGGTCTTTTTAACTTTTAACTAAAAAGAAAATTTGTGAATATAAATAAATTTATTTTATTGTTTAAATTGTACTTGATTATATTCTTTTCTTAGGAGCATTTAATTTAAAATATATTAAATTATTTTATAAGCGAACTAAGTTTAAAGTTCAATTTTTTAAATAAATTTTTATTGTATCAGATATTAACTAAATTAATTTAAGTGACAATCGTCAACAAATTTTAAATTTGATATGTATTTAAATAAATGCTAAAAATAAGAAAATCAACATTTTTTTGTTAAATGTAAAATGTTTTGTTAAATGAAATTGACTCGAGTTCAAGAGTCCGTAATTGAATAAAACTCTAATTTCGAGTATAGAACTTCTATCATGCAAATTTCATCGCAGAGTTGTAATAAACGCCGAAATTACGTAGTGCCATTAAAAACTTTTCCAAATCAATACAACGATCTACTTTCTAAGCAATTAAGAGATTCGTCGGGCGATTTGCGAAATCGCCAGCATGGCTTTGCAAATCGTTCCGCTGCTTTTACGCGTGACTTCAGCAGTTGATAAAAGTCCGTGCTACAAGAGTTCAGACAGGTTTTTCGCGATGCTATTTTACGTAATCGCGTTTTATCACCCGCCACTGGCACTAAAATGAGCCGGTTATTATACAGTTTTGTCCGTGTTCCGCGTTTCTACTGACAACCTACGACATTGTGATGCAGATTTACGGTGCATGGTTGCCAGCCAACCCGACTCGACCTTGAATGAACGCCGATACTCCGTTTCGTGTGCACTGCTAGTGAATTATGCAACGCTTGCTTTATCAACCCTTGAATGCAAACGAGGACACGAAGCGTTTGTATAGCAATTTATTGTATTGTTTCAGTAAATATTATGGCACAAAAGTACGTTTCTCTTTTGTCAAAATACATAGAAAAATTAAGTTTTAATAAGCAAACTTATCTGTCTATTAGACATATTTCAATATTATGTGTCCTACAACATCTTTCTAGCTTTGTGAGCAAAGGTTTCTACTTGCAAAAAACCCCTTTATGCGTAATAATGATTTATTAGGGGATATTGGTCCATTGTCTCAGACTCAATGTCGCGGTAAAATAATACCTAAAAAAAAAAAGAAAGTAGTAGTATTATACCTCGAAAAAACCTAAGTAACAGATGGTAGATTTTTATATCTCAAAAAATCTCGAAAAAATCTAAGCAGTAGTATCTTTATTTCCGAAAAATTATAATCCAAGTGATACACGTCACAAAATTATGTTACCTTATCAAAAAGAAGAGTCGCGCTTCAAGTGATCTATTACAATTACAAAAAAGAAATGATATCTCTTTAAATTAGAGCGCCAATTACAGAGAGAACATGTATATTGCCTCAAAAAATAATTGTTGCACTACTTTGAAAAATCTTTACATTGTGTCAATTAGAAAAGAATGTATGATAACAATTTTATAAGATTAAAAAATTTTATTTAAATTTAACAAGGGAATACAAGATATTTAAATACAAAGTTTACATGTGTATTTTTTAATGGTCACAAAGAATTACAGAGGTAACAGTACAAAATGGAAATATTTTATTAAAATACATAAATTTTTCTTGTAAAAACTTGGCGCTGTTAGACCTCGAAATTTTAAATAAATAAATAAACTTATTCTATACTTAATTATAAGCCGCATTATCCGCCGTCCGCGTCGTCACGCACACCCATATCATTCACTTCCACATCCACGCTGATAATCATTTAATATTACTCCCATCGCATTCTTCTCTGAATTTTTTTTATTTATTGTTGTCCTTATTTATTTAAAATTTCGAGGTCTAACAGCGCCAAATTTTTTTACAAAAAAAATTTATGTATTTTAATAAAATATATTTATTTTGTACTGTTATTTTTGTAATTCTTTGTGATTAAATCTTTTATTCTATTGAAAAATACATATATAAACTTTATATTTAAATACAAATTGTATTCCCTCGTTGGATTAAATATTTTAATAAAATATTTGTATTTTGTACTGTTACCTCTGTAATTCTTTGTGACCATTAAAAAATACACATGTAAACTTTGTATTTAAATATCTTGTATTCCCTTGTTAAATTTAAATAATATTTTTTAATCTTATATAAAATTGTTATCATACATTTTTTTCTAATTGACACAATGTAAAGATTTTTCAAAGTAGTGCAACAATTATTTTTTGAGGCAATATACATGTTCTCTCTGTAATTGGCGCTCTAATTTAAAGAGATATCATTTCTTTTTTGTAATTGTAATAGATCACTTGAAGCGCGACTCTTTTTTTTGATAAGGTAACATAATTTTGTGACGTGTATCACTTGGGTTATAATTTTTCGGAAATAAAGATACTACTGCTTAGATTTTTTCGAGATTGTTCGAGATATAAAGATCTACCACTTGTTACTTAGGTTTTTTTGAGGTATAATACTACCACTTTTTTTTTTTTTTAGGTAACAACATATACACTACTATACGTATACTTGGCGCTTTTTTTACATTTTTTTAAAAAAGGTAATTTTGTGCGGATATCACGCCTTTTTGTAGTATATTACGCAATTTATAAACAGTATGTACAGGATAAAGCTATTTGGAGGTATAATACTACCACTTTGTTTTTTTCGAAGTAACAACATAATACATATAAAACAAAAAGTCGTGTTTGTTCGACCCGACTGGCCAAATAATAAATATATTCAAAATTCACAACGTTTCGACCGCATTTTCGGTCCTTCTCAAGTGATTCAGCTATGCATCTTCAAAAACCGCGTACAAAATATCGATTACGTCGCTGACATCGTGCCCTAACCACATCATGCACACGTAAAGCTAAAAAAGTGAAATAAACTCACGATAGTCAAAAAGATAAAAACGTTCAAAAGTCATAAAATAAAAAGTAAGAATACAATTGAATTGTTGAGTTAAAAATAGTTAAGTTATAAATAGTTAAGTTATAAATAATGTACAAAATAAAATGTAAGGCTTACATATTCTGTGCGTCAAGACGGAAAGTGAGAACGGTAGCGCAGAACGAAGAAACGTCGCAAGCCATAGCTGCGAACACATCAGTACAGCGTGACAGACGAAGTCATACTAAATGACCGATACAATAAATAGATGTGTTCACAGGTGGAAACGAGCAGAACAAAAGTATAAATTAAGTGACGCCAATCACACGGTTGTAATTCGCGGGGAGACTTTCTGTGTCTTTTTGAAGATTGATTGCGCAATCGCATTTTTTAATAAAAAACATCTCAGAGATTTCACGTTTCTTAAAGTATCGCTCCTTATATAAAATTTTTGGTTGTTGCCAATTGAAATCGTGGTTATGCGTGAGACGGTGCTTACTAACCACAGAATGATTATCGCTGTTCTTCCTAATATCACAAAAATGTTCCTTAACACGTGTCTCTAGGTGCCTTTTTGTTTGACCAATATATGCAGCGTTGCAATTAGCACAATCAATCTCATATATCAACTCCGTTTGTTTAAGATTCGGTAGCGTATCCTTCCCCCTTTTGATAATACAATCCAACTTTTTCGGAATGGTGAGGAGAACCCTGAATTCTGCATCGCGCATTGTACGGCCAACACCGTCACTGAGACCCTTAATATACGGTATAGTGATAAACTTTCGAGGATACTACTATGCGTGTACTTGGCGCTCTTTTTTACATTTTTTTTAAAAAGGTAATTTTGTACGGATATCACGCCTTTTTGTAGTGTTACGCATCCTAATCTTATAAACAATATATCTTATAATCTTATAAACAGTATATAATACAAGGTATGAAGCTAAAAGTGTTACGGACTATTATTTTTAAAGAAAACAACAATTTAATATTTTGCTTAATTTTTTTAAAATAATAATCTGTAATTCTTTTAGTTGTACACCTTGCATATATTTTTCAATTTCAACATAAAACATAATCGCAATAAAGCATGATTAATGTTAATAAGTCGTTAATTGTAAAATTCTTTATTTATTTTTATTTGCGTGTCTTATACTGAATGTTGTTCGCAACTGTATATGTACCGATATTTTCAGGTATCGATATTTTTGATAATTATTTTTACGTCAGACATAATTTTAATTCATCCAATTTTTATTATGTCTAGACATAATTTTCGTCCAATTTTTATTATGTCTAGACATAATTTTAATTTAACGATTTTTATTATGTCATGACATAATTTTAATTCTGCCGCTAGGGAAATTTTAAGTCGATTCTTATGAATCAAGCTTGAATTCAATGTCTAGGTGTCCCAGGTTGCCGATGACAAGGTCCACATAGTGCGCTCTATAGTTTTCGGTGTCCAGGTGTATTAATACCTTGAATTCGATGGCCACGTGTTCCAAGTTGCCGATGACGAGGTCCACATAGTGCGCTTCGTAGTTTTCGGTGTCTACATGTATTAATACCTCGAATTCGATATCTACGTGTCCTACATTGGGTGCGTTCAGCCGATACTCCGCTAGCCTAGCAATCGTGAGCAGTCGCTCGTTTTCGCTCGTTTCCTCTCTTTTGACCTAATGGATTAAAAGGAGAGGAAACGAGCGAAAACGAGCGACTGCTCACGATTGCTAGGCTAGCGGAGTATCGGCTGAACGCACCCATTCAAATTTAAAGTTATTAATACACCTAGACACCAAAAACTATGAAGCGCACTATGTGGATTTCGTCATCGGCAACCCGGAACACGTAGACATCGAATTCGAGGTATTATTACACCTAGACACCGAAAACTACAGAGCGCGCTATCTGGACCTCGTCATCAGCAACCTGGGACACCTAGACATAAATTTCAAGGTATTAATACACGTAGACACCGAAAACTACGGAGCGCACTATGTGGACCTCGTCATCGGCAACCTGGGACACCTAAACATCGAATTCAAGGTATTAATACACGTAGACACCGAAAACTACAGAGCTCACTATCTAGACATTGTCATCGGCAACCTGGAACACTTAGACATCGCATTCAACGTATTATTACACCTGGACACCGAAAACTACGAAGCGCACTATGTGGACCTCGTCATCGGCAACCTGGGACACCTAGACATCGAATTCAACGTACGATTACACCTGGACACCGAAAACTATGAAGCGCACTATCGGGATCCCGTCATCGGCAACTTGGGACACGTGGACATCGAATTTAAGGTATTAATGCACGTGGACACCGAAAACTACGGAGCGCACTATGCGGACTTTGTCATCGGCAACCTGGGACACCTAGACATCGAATTTAACGTACGATTACACCTGGACACCGAAAACTATGAAGCGCACTATCTGGATCTCGTCATCGGCAACCTGGGATACCTAGACATCGAATTCAAGCTTGATTCATAAGGATTGACTTAAAAATTCCCTAGCGGCACTTTCTGCCAAGCGTAGAGAACCTTCTTTTCCGGCAGCGGTAGTAATAATAATGTAAGGATACAAAATCTCTCCAGATAAACATGAAGCAATTGACTCAATATATATATTATATATATACCTAATTTACCTAAATAGAAATCTTCCTCCTGACCGATAAGTCTATCGACCTAATTTCGAAATACGCGCGCGATATCGAAACAGGCGATACCTGCGCCGCCAGCGTCGAAAAAGTGAAAGTGACGTTTCTCTGATAATCATAATAATATTGAGATGAGAGACGGTCGACGTAGAAGTATTCGTATCTTAAAAATAAATTTTTACATTTGGACTTTGCGTCGCAATATTTCCGCTCGTAGGGCACGTAGCGGAATATTATGAGAGAAATCCCCCCCCGCTAATTGGACCCCAAGCTATCGATCAAGCCTACTTAGAACTTAGAACTTGATCCGTTCACTCGTTATCGAGATCTCAACATCTCGAGTACTTGCAACCTGTCGCGTCGCGTAAAAGAGTCACGGTCGGTCTCGCTCCGCGTGTACTTGGCGCGAGACACTACCGTGTCTCTTGATTATGTATCGAAATATTATTTTTGTATATTCAGCCAATGCCATGGAAAATATGTAAAGAGCACATAGAGACTGTTATTGTCACACAAAACTTATTCAGTTATTATAATTGATGTTAGCAAAATAAATACCATGTTGCATAAGAATTATAGCGCAATGAATGATACAGATATAATTCTTAGTACTTGCATCTCGTTTTTAACTTGAATATAAGACCCGACTATGAATACCGGCATTAAAAAACTATATAAAATAGAAATAAAGAAGACTGAAGAATATAACAAAATTAAAATAAACCGATGTCTTATTTACAAAAGTTAAAGCTATTACAAAAATTTTTCTAAAAATTAGGGACTTTTGATCACGTATAAAGCTGAGTCTAATCAACCAAATCTTAAAGAATTATATATGAAATATATTGGGGTAGAAAAAAGACTGAAAAATATAATAAAATTAGAAATAGATCGATATCTCCAAATTTGCGGAAATTAAAGCATAAACAAACATTTCTGCAAAAATTCAAAATTTTATTAAAAAAGAACCCTTTGATTATTAGCAATTTTTATTAATTTTATATATTTTTCAGTTTTTTCTACCCCTATTTCATATATAATTCGTTAAGATTTGGTTGATTAGTTCTGGAGTTATAGAAATTTCGGTAAATTTGGCACATACATACACACATACACACATACACACATACATACACACATACCGACATGTTTTAAAATAGCGATTTTTCGACGTTTTAGAATATTCTGAACACATTGGCAAAAGCAACTCAAAAAAAATTTTTTTTACGAAAACAAAGCCTCCTTCTATGAGGAAGCAAAATTAAGTTTTAATAAGCGAACTTATCTGTCTATTAGACATATTTCAATATTATGTGTCCTACAATATCTTTCCGTAAAATCTCAGACGATTGTTCTTTTCGTCTAAGTAAATTGTGTGTTACGAGGTTTCTTTTTAATTGAAATTATTGATATCATAAAACTCTAAACGTTTTCCTTATTATACGTAATAAAATATTCGAAGATATAATATCGAACGCTTCGAAGGTTGGCGGAAAATTAACTACGTGTATCGAAGAATAACAGTTTGATTTGAAGGTTGCGATGATGTAATGAAGATAAGTCTGGACGATCGACGATCACATGGTTGCGACGGATCAATCGACAGGGGCTGTTATTGAGATCGTTGCAATAGTTTCTTTCTCGGTAGACAACGAAGAAATGGCTATTCTTCGAGTACAATTGAAAGTAGCGTGTGAACCCAGAGTCTGTCCTCTCGACCGGAAATGGCTCGTCCTTTTTACAAGTTTCGTAAGGCTTCCTGTTGTCCTCTTGTTAGTTGGTCGCTCTGATAATCTGCACGCTCGAGTGTTTTGTCTGTTATGCGAGCGTGTGGCCGCGCACCGGCACGTGCCGTACTTATAAATTAAATTCGTCGATAAATCCTTCAGATAACGAGAGTCACGGGAATGAATACAATATGGCGTCTGTTTCACTGCTACAGTTTGTATACGTGAAAGTCATACGCTAGCTTAAAGATATAAGATAAAATAAGATCACACACACACACACACACACACACGGCGAAATTTTAAATTGAAAAGAGAGTGAAAAAGATAATTAAAAATATTTAGTGCTTTGAACAAGTTTAAGAAATTAATTAATAAACAACAAGTATTTGAAAAACAGAAAGCAGTCTTGTAATTTAAAATACAATTTATTCTTTCAGACTAATTATAATAAAATCTACTAAATGGTATAAACTATTTATCACATAAATTTGTACAAATTAATTTAATTATTGAATTCTTTTAATTATTTAAAGATATTTAAAATTATAGTTAGAGTTAAAATAAAGTGTGAATTATATATATATATATATATATATATATATATACATAAAACTCTCTTATATATCATAAATTCTTATATAAATTATTTAATATTAAAACTTTTTAACTTCACAATTGGTCAAATCTTTTATATCTTTTAATCTAATATGATGTAATACTGAATCAATTAGAAACCATAGAAAGCTATGGAAAAGTTATAACACAAGTGCTACGTAAATTATTTCAACATCGTCAAAATATCTATTAAGTAATTTTTTATTTAAAAAATTGTCACTAAAGAGAGATCACAATGAGTGCGCATACAAATTTTACTGGAAGCCATCCGCCAAATAAAACTATAAATTATTGTATTACGTATTCAATGAGATCTACAATGATTAGATTTGTTGGTAGGTGTAGCTGCATGAAGACTGTCAACTGCTAAACAAGATGTTTTTGCAGTTGCCAGTTGCTACATGTGGACCAACGGCTTGATCTCTTCTGAAAGACGGAGCTCAGTTTCTTTGCACGAAAGCCCCCTGCGTTAATTTCTCGTGCGGGGGGGGGGGGGGGGGGGGTGCAGTTTGAAATATAAAATTCCTAGCTATTATCAGACGATCTCGAATCCGATTCCTCGCGGTTACAAGTCTGGCGCTTTACCACTAGACCACGCACTGCCCCACCCGCAAGTAATATTATATAAATATTATCCCTATTCATCCCAACCAGCCCTTTCGTGTCCCAACGAGTTTCTAATCCTCGCATCATAACTCACGAACAAATTGACGAAATTTAATGTTCCAAAGCGCAAATTAAAAGTAAAAGTAGTAGTTTTAATTTGCGCTTTGGAACATTAAATTTCGTCAATTTGTTCGTGAGTTATGATGCGAGGATTAAAAAGGGCGGAAAACACGTTGGAGTGAATAGGGTTATTATAATATGTTTAGAAATTTGTGGAACTAAATAAACAAATACACATATATTACATCTCTCTACACTCTATAATGGAGAAAACATCATTTGTGAAATTACTTAAAATTAAACAAAATTTATTTAAACTTAATTAAATTAAATCTGATTAGATGAGTACACTTACAGTGAATATAGGATCGTGATTTTTAGCAGCGGTTTTATTGATATTTATGTTTAAATGTTTAGCAGTAATTTATGAAAATGTAAATTCTATATTTTACAATATTACTCGATACTACGCTCGAGATCAATGCGCTTCTACTCTCGAATCGAGCAAGAGGACGATACCGTACGTGTTGTTCCAGAGCAGTGATTCCGGTCAGCCGGAATAGCGGTACACGCTTGGCCGTACGTCTTCGTTCTTGAATTATTATGCTGCTTTCTGCGAGGTGGACAGTAGTACGCTTTGTCGCGAAAGCGGAATAAACTTATACGCATCATGCACGAATTCATTTTTTAGTACCATTTCGCGGCCTTTCTTCTTCTTCGTCATACATCTATTATATATATATATATATATATATATATATATATATATATATAAAACTAAATTACGTTCTATATTTTACAGATCGTAAATTACGGAAATAAAACTTATTTGTAAAGTTTTTGCGAATTAAATTGCACAATGTTTTTATATATATATTATAGAATGAGTTTCATCAACAGACAAATGTTTTCTTTTCCGAATTTTGCGAAAGTATGACTTGTTTTCGAAAATAGTGTTTCGCATCTTTTTCGAAACACGCGGTTAATAAAAGTTATTAGATTCGTTTCGTAGCTATATAAAAAAAATTGTTTACACATTTTGTTGTCGATAATTTTCGTCAAAGAGTAGCTCGAACGAACGGCAGTAGCTCGTGGCCTGTCGAGGGAGACCCGCAGGAATCGTACGCGTTTATGAACGTGATTCCGTCGAAGCGCGCGAGCAGTGCAGCGCGGTACAGCGACGCGATACAGCGTACCGCCGCAGCTGCGTCGGATAGTTGGTCGAGGCATGTGCGCCGAGTAACGGCTAATTGGCCACCTTTCCTCTCCGGGAGAGGAACCGTCTCTCTCTGTTTCGCTGTCCTGGCTGACGTGCCAGTTTTGTTCGTTCTGTCGTGCGGCTTATACCGAGTATAGTTGGAGCCCCGATGCCGCGTGAGAACACCATGGTGTCCTACCGGAGATTTTGTTAAAAACGACGTTTCTGTGAAATCGAGCACTATTTGCACCGTAAGTCATCGGCGTCATTATAGTATTTTTCTTCTTCTTCCTCTTTAATGGGAAACTGAAGCAAAATAATTCTGTGATATTTTTTGCAATTTACATAATAAGAATAGACATTCATAAAACGGTAAACGCGCGCATTTATTACAGTTTTTGAAAAAACGTTATATGTTATTTTAGTTCTGAACGCGGAAGAGAAATAATAAAAAATATTACAAAGGAGTAATTCTTATAATCGTGAACATTGTAAGTTTTGAGATATGAAATCTTTGCTTCTATGATGGTCAATCATGAATTCGTGCGCGGATTTGCAACCGCGAAAAGTGCCTCGCTCCGAATTGACCGCGCGAGTGATCGCCGTGAAAGTGCATCGAACAAGAAATCTAATTGTGCGCGCCGGGCTTTTATTAACGTAATTCACTGAGCCGTTATTTATCGGAAGTCACGGACTTTCTTTGCAGGAAAAAAACTTAACAATGGTCCAAGAATTTTCGAATATATGCGTTTTCAGGTTTCTGGCATAAGTTGGCCTGAAATATTATTTTTGCGTTAATATTGACATTTTATATTCTTTATAATGACATTAGAGAAATGGATCAATTTTGGAAAGACACTAGAAAAAATGATTCTTTAGCGAATTGTCTAATGATCTGTCTTTTGAAGACATTTCTTCAGCCTTAAAAGAACCAATGTTGTTTTTAGTTTTTTATTCTACTCGAAACGAAACTTTATTGAGAAGTGCAAAGGTATACTTTTAATAAAAAGCAAAGATATAAATAGCTGACTGACATTTATATCTGCGTCGCTAGTATCAAGCATACAGTATAATAAAAATTCGAATAAAAGAAAGATTTTTAATTTTTATTTTAAGATAGACATTTCAGTTTCAATCGCGATGTCCTGTAATAATAATGTGAAATGTATACATCTTTTTAGTGGTACAATTATATCGTTGACTATACTTTTGCCTCTCGCGTAGTGTTTCTCAATTTCTTTATCAAATTCCACGAATTCTTGTTAAAAATTGCACATAACTTCTTTTACAGTCATATTTTCTTCCTTCATTGATTCTGAGCAATATGCTGTCTAGAAACAAAATGCTCCCGATAGAAAACAGCTATAAGGAAATATAAGTTTAATGAAAAATGTTTTGTTCAATTTTTTAAAATATACATTAAAAAGTTGAATAAAAATAAAAAATAAAAATATTCGAACAGTATTTTTAACATCTACATATTTAAATATTTGGAAAAGAAGAAAATAAAACAGCATTATATATTGTATATATATATATATATATATATATATATATATATATATTATTAAAATGGTTTAATTATCTCTTATAAGGAAAATTTATTCGCGATGAAGAGTTAAGATGGGTTAACGAGGGGATACTTTAGACGTGATGAGAGAAAGATCTTCCTTAGGCGTTATACTTACTGTTAACATGCATACTGCAGTTTAATCGTCCGACTAATCCATAGTTTCGCACGCAAATGACGATTTGCGTCAAAAGAGAATTTCGTTCTAGTTATTCCGTTCTAGTTACAACCAGTGTTAACTTCGACCAGGTCATATCTTGTCAAATTCGTCAACATAACATTTTAATTGTAACAATGGCACTGCATTATACTGCATTAATGTGAAATAGGATTGTCTATAAGATTTCGACAAATTAAGGTTTTATTTTTTAATAATTTTTATAACATTTTATGTCAAGTAAAATTTTCATTAATTGCAACTTTTTACAGTAATTATTAAGTTTTTAACACTAAATTTAATAAGCAGCTCTGAAGTTTTAATCATATTAAAGTAGATTGTTCGATTAGAATACATTTTATAGTTGATTAATAAAATACGTTAATTCTTAATAATTCTAAAATGTATGATAAAAATTTTTGCGTAGAAAAATTTTTTACTTGAAATATTTGCACTTTGTTTATAAATTTTACGTAAGTATATTGAATAAAATGAGCTGTTGATGTAACGAAATTCAATCATGTGATATTAATAGCTTTTATATAAAAAGAGAAAATGTAAGTATCATTACTACTTGAAACAAATAATAGTGTCGGTATCGGTTTTTGTTGATGATTTAATTCTCTTCGATACTAACTTGTCGCCTCCGCGCGGATATAAAGTGGCATTTATTTGCGATACGCGTCAATGAGTAGAGAGACCAAGATACTAATTTACACGCGTAAGAAAGCCCAGAAACGTTCGAAGAGAAGGCGATTAATAATTAAAGTCACCAGCAATTGACGTTAATTGCATGTATCGCTATATATAAGAACCGGTTTATAACATATGTTGTGATCGTTGATCACGAAAAGGAAACGGTATAGTGACAATTTATTGGTTCTTCTACTTAAGTGAGTTATTTAATGCATTACTGTTTTGGAGTATGATGCATTTATACGTTGAAAAATATATGGTATGCAACCGTTATGTTGAAATAAGTGGCGTATTATGACACACACACTCGAATAAAATAACAGTGAAGAAATAAAAATAATAGCAATTTGAACAGTAAAAAAGTAAAGATACTTACACACAAATTTTATATAATATATATGTGTGCGCATATATACATATATTTTAATTAAATTAAACATTATAATATTGTAATATCTGTAATCTGTTTCATGTACGCAATACGTTTATATATTTTTATTCATCATATATACAAAAAGGTTGATTATGTATTAATTAGAAATCTATACTATTATATAAAGGGGAAAAGTTTGTAGCATTGTTCGGGGTAATCTTAGAAACTATTGGACCGAATTTTTACCACAAGTATATCAAACAGGGGTAGAATTTTCCGGGGAGTGCTATAGGGTGTGTAGTTTTTTGCTACCGATTTTCTGGAAACCGATTTTTTTAAATTTTCTAATTTTCGGGAAATAATCGACCGAATCTTTTTTGTTGGTGGGCCGAATTTTTATCGAAGCCACATGAAATAGGGGTAGAATTTCCCGGGGAGTGCCGTGAAGTGTATAGTTTTTTGCTACCAATTTTCTGGAAATCGATTTTTTTAATTTTCTAATTTTCGGAAAATAATTGACCGAATCTCATTCGTATGGTAAAATCAAAATTATAATCATTTATGTTACAGGTCTCCGCGAATCGGAGGTCCTCTTTCGCAACCACTGGCTATGATTCCTCCAACTATGCACGGACATGAGTTTAATCAACCCTCGTCGAGGGTAGTTATGGTCCGTAAAACGGATCAAAGGACATTCAGCAAAGGAAGACGAGGTGGTGAGCCTCTTCTGGAAACTGTTACTAGAGAAACCGTTGAACTCTTTAATGGTGGTCGAGCCGAAAGGAAATACACTTTCGAAACGAGGGACATTGTTACACCGAAGTCTAGCAGGTTTGACGATTTTCCAATTATTAGCGTTAAGTATTACAGATATACTAAAATAGTAGATTTTTTCATTAATTATTTATGTTTATAAACGACATAAATTAACAAGACACCTTAAACTTAAATTAGATTGTGAAATACGATAACGTATTAAGTAATGTTTTACTAGAGAGATTTTGAAATATTATATTTTAATATTTTACTCAACGCAATAACTTTTATTATTAAAATATGTAAACTATTGTTCTTAATATTTAAAGAATATTATTAGTTTTTATAAATATTGCTTAACATTTTTCATTCGCACTTCATTAGCAAAAATTTATAAAAATTGATTACATTATGTATTCATAACAAGAACAGGGTTTTAAAATTATTTTCTGGTACTATATAATTTAATAGACATTAACCTATTAATAGACATAATAAACAACACTCGAAATACGTATAACAAGTAAAATTAAAATGTATTTTACGGTATATATATCAAAGTTTGAAATTACATAGGTTGGCAAGTAGTGATTTAGATAACATGATAAATGGTTTTTCAATGATAATTAATAATTATATTTTGATTGTTATATATCATTGTTTCCTTTTTTTTACTAAAAACATAAAAGCAGAAAAAAGTGAATTAAAGCAATTGCTACGTGTATTGAAGCAATATTATTTGTAAAATCAAATTTGTAGAAAATGAAATTGATACTTTTCAAAAACTATATCGTGCGCGCAAAATATATTAATATGATATAAATATATTATAATTTATATTACAATTATAAAATGTGCAATATATATAAAATTGAAATATATTGGAATATCGTATAAAAAGTAAACTTAAAATTTTATTTTGTTACTTAATTTTACATTAGAATTGATCTAAATATTAAAAGAGAATAAACAATTTAAAAAAATACTGCAATAAATGCATGTTGTAGTATATTTATAACAAATTGATATTATATATAATAATATCTGTCATATACTATTAGTCCTGCGTGTTAGCGAAATGTTTCTTTGTTGTACATACTTGATTGGAAGTGCATTTCTTTCTTACACAAACGTGTATCAGAAACTTGTTACATGGATGGTTTGAAGTAGACAAAACTTTACTTGTCGTAAAATCAGTTGCCTCGCGTTTCAATCCCTTTCTCTTGGTTGGTATATATATATATATATATATATATATATATATATATATATATATAAATGCGATTTTAATTTTTACCTATTAATTGCAAATAAAATTTCTAGAGATAGAATAAGAAAAAAACAGCAAATTTGGAACACCCTGTATATATATATATATATATATATATATATATTCCAAATTTGCTGTTTTTTTCTTATTCTATCTCTAGAAATTTTATTTGCAATTAATAGGTAAAATTTAAAATATTAAAGCTTAAACTAATAATAGACGATAATTTTTTCCGAATCTTAAGAAAAATTCAATATTAATATAGGACAGTAAACTCTTGATATATACATCTGTATTCTATGGAAAGGTATTCTGAGAGAAACCGCAAACCGCAAGTTTTCAATTATCTCGTATGCTAAAAGCGGAAGAGCGACTTGTTCTTTCGTTTCGGTTAATCTTGAAGCCTATACGTGTGAAGAATCTGTGAAATGTCGTATGACATTTAGCAGGTTCTCTACATTCTTACGGAGCAATTAATTTCTCTCAGCACTCTCTCGCGAGTAATGTTGGGAATCGAGACAACTTTGGTTTTCGGTTGGACAATAGAATGTAGGATTACATAATGCAATCCATCACCGGAGAAACCTATGCTTTTAAGAATACAATTTTTATACACAAAACGTTATAGAAGAATTGCTATAACTTATCAATTGATTCTTTGATCAATTTGGCATTTTTTACGAATATTTAATTAAAATCATGTTTTATTTTTTAATATTATATTATTTTTATATTATTCTTTAGTATTATATTGAGTATACCTACAAATAGAATAGAATTTTATTAGAATTCTAATAAAATAATTATACGTGAAGTTAAATGAGAGAGAAAGATAAATTTTCTGTTGATTACTTGTTAAATTTCTTTAATGTTGAAAACGCTTATATTTTCAACAATATTTCCACGTTGCTAAGATTCATAATTCAAAGAATAATCAATAATGTAATATAATATTTGATAGATAATTCTATTATTGCCTTAAACTTTCGGAGTTTTCGTCATTATCATTGTCGAGCATTAAGCTCTCCGAAGTTTATGAAATTCTGTCGTGAATTTTTGAATGGTCTTATTTCTAACATTATTTACATGAGAAGTGAGAATACATATATAATTTAACATTTCTCTAGTGTAAGTCGTTGCTCTTGTAGTATGCCATCGCTCAGCGTGCACGGAACGAAAAAGAAGGTGGTCGGTTTTGTCGATCAAGTGTCACCTGACAGGTATATTGCCTATGCAGCACAAACTTGCAGTTTAACCAAATTCCGATTCCAGTGAAGTAAGAGTAAGCATGTAAAAGACTTGCCGCGAACACGACACCGATAGCATTTTGCCAGTGTGTTTTGTCGCTTATTATCAGATGTTTTCTGAAACTTCACTAGGATCGGTAAGTGGTCCTAGTTCACTAGCGTAGGCGGCACATAGAAAGCAGAGCGACAGCTGAAAGTTCGCGTGCTTACGATACATTCAAACGAGTCGCAAAAAGATGGCAATTCTGTAAGGATACTGTAAATTACCGGCTTTCACGATAGCGTAACAGGATGATAATGTTCGTGAGCCATGCAGGAATGAGATTTATCCGTTGCTAAGTAAAATTGAAAATATGAGAATCTCTTGGAGGCTGTAAAATATATTATAGGTATATGCGCGTTTCTCTTTATATTATTATTACTTTCATTGATACCTCTCTTATTTAGTATAATAGTAGTTTTCAAAACAATATGTTATTATTTGTATTATAACTACCAAATTTTAAAATTATTATAACTACCAATTTTAAAATTTGGTAGTTATAATATTTGGTGTAACTCTTATTAACAATTATCTTAAGAAAATGGTTTTTTATCATAAAGCAAATTGAAAATATGAAAATGCTATACACAATCGCATACAAAGTTGCGCAGGAAAAATATATATTATTTACTTTGATTTATAATTAAGGGGTAACGCCACTCTAGAGTCCCAAAATGAAGCCAATTTTTGATAATTTTTTTCAGAAATACAGTCATAAATGAAAATCGGTTTAATTCTATTTATTATTTAAATATTAAAACATAAAAAAAATTTTTATTAATTATTTATTGCCAAAATGGCGGCGCCAGAGACAGTGCTCCAAAGTGCCTTTTTGCGGAAGGCGTCCAACGGGCGAAATCGAAGCTCCTATAATTTCTGAGCTGGAACAAAAATTCAAAGATTTTTGAAAAATATATAAGTTTTTCTACAGAAGTACATGTGGAAATTGCAAAATATCATTTTTTTGTAAGAATGGTGCATGTTGAAAAAAAGTGTTTCATTTTTTGCTAAAAAATTTCGCACAAAATTGTTTATAAAAAAAATTTTGTTCAACTTATCGCAAAATCTACATGTACTTCTAAAAATAATGTTATTGTAAAATTTCACTCAAAATTTTAAGTCAATCGGATAAAAGGTGTTCGAGTTCTGATTCTGCCCGATTTTAAAAAAGCGATTTCGAGAAAAACACGTTTAAAGTTTCAGTTACCATTCACAGATGTGAACGCGCCGGCAGACGGATTACGAAAAAGGGATAATAGAGATTTTTCCGAGCTTTGAAACCAAGTGTAACCTTATTTCTAAGACCTTAAAGCATCGTTTAAGCAAAAAAAAAATCGATTTCTTGACAATTCTAGAGTGGCTTTACCCCTTAAGATAGGCTTCTAATCTGTATTAATATAATTTTTTAAGAGAGCTTATAATTTTATTCTATTTAGAATTTATGAATAATCTTGGGTAATTTTGTTTTGTTTAAATATGGTTAAAATTATACAGCCCCATTTGTACATATGCTGTCAAGTTTGTGAGAAGAAATTTACTTGGATCATTTACATAAAAGATTAATTGCTGCGAGGTTTGTATTGTCGGTATTAAATTCTTATCGAAGAGGAATCGTTGCTTGACGTACCCGTATGCGATTCCGCCCACGCAAGCGGCGTGGTCGGGAAAAACTTTCGTGCAACTCGTTTGAATGAGTAAAACACAATGCTATAAGGTATAAAAATGAGATGGAAGAAATATGCAATAAAATACTGCATGCCTTAAGTTCAACAAGCGATTGAATGTTACACATTTTTTTGAATTATATCTCAAAGGCATAAACTATAACAGAGAACTTTATTCTTATCTTATTCTTATCTAATTTAAATATTTTTATCAATATTTTGAGAATTATTCATAAAACATCGTTTAATCTAAAAAATTACAAGAACAAGACTTTATTGTATGTATTTAAGTAAAAATTAGTTCAAAAATTAAAAAAAAAATTTATTAACATTTTATTATAAAATATAAATAAATGCTGTATTTTATTGTGGTCAGGCTCTTATAGCATTTTGGAGACTTCACAATTATTCTCCTTATTCCTCTGGGCGCGATATAACAAAAGAAACGACAACCTTTCTTTCGCGGTGACCGTGGCCGTGGACGCGTCGCAAAGGCTCGTAGGAAGAAGGAAATACGAGCCGTGCTTGTAAAGGCGTATGTGGCAATATACGTAGATATGAGCACGATGAAGTGTTCGCTATTTCGCGTAACCTTTAACGGGGTCCAGTAAAGACTTTGGAAATTTCAACTCTTTCTTGGCTTTCTGATGTAACATCTTTCGGCTGAATACCGAAATTGTTCGAATTTTTAATAAAATTTATTTAACCGTTTGAAGCAAGGCGGCTTTCTTACATTTAGATGTTTGATTCACATGCATAAATAATAGAAAATAATGTTAATTAATGTTGGTTAATTTTTTTATAATATATAAGTAAAGTGGATATTCTCTCATTACACTTTGTTTTACATAAATGCACACAGCTATTCAGTTAATATATTGTGGATTTAATTAAATAATTGATATTGATTATATCTAATTAAATCTTCTCGCGTGCGCCAGACTTTTCTAAAAACTTTTTAAGATTTATATTTCAAGCAGTTTCTGTTCTAAATATGTTCTTACGCCATTTGGTGTTCTGTGTGCGTGTATATTCGTCAGTAAACAGATGTCAGATTGCGAATTACTTGAAACCTGTTAAACGCACATAAAATATTCTCAGAACTTTCTGTTCAGAATATGGCTACTTAAATAAACATAATAATAAATAAATAGGTTCTTTAATTTCGAATTCGACAAATAATATTTGCAAGCTTCTGAAAACGTACTTATCTTTAAATCGAGATTGGCAAAATTATACAACATAATTCACAACGATCGTTTTCTGCGGTGCATCTGTATGCATCCTAATGCGAAGTTAACTACACAGTCTGGCAAAATTGCTATTCATTAGTCAATGTGCAATTTTGCATGGAACGATCATGGATTTGCATTATAAGTGTATAATGACTGGATATCTACGTCGTGCTCTTAGATACCTTCATGTTCAATCGCTTTGATTCATTGCACATGCCATAATGGTCGTCTATATGATCTTACAATTAAGATCATTGCACATTGTAATTTCATCGGCTTTCCTGCTTGTTCTCATTTCATCGAGATACAAAGGGACTAGACTGTTTGTAATCTTGTACCTTACAAGTATTATATTTATGCTTTATGTATTAACGCAAATAATTTATGCTAATAAAAAAAAAACATATTGATTGTAATAGTATAGATTGTTGATTTAAAAAAATTGAATAATTATTTTTTTTTTAAAAAGTTTTTTTTTAAAAAAATTTTATATAATTTGCGTTTTTGAGAAAAATTATCAAAGAAGTAACGATATTTCTTAAACAAGCTGTAATGTAATAAAATAAAAATCTACAATTAAAAATAAGGCATATAATTTTAGATTGTGATTTATTACATTTTTGTTATAAAAATATTTAGATTATTTACATAATCCTTTTGATACATTTCGATTCACGAAACTCAATATCAATTTAATGTCAATGTCATCACTTATCACTGGGTTACAAGATCAGAGAAGAAGATGCAAATTACATCGATTACGATATATACAATTTTTAAAGTGAATTAGTAAAAATCTTAATTAAATTATTTTTTATTTTAGAAATCTTAGATTTCTTACACTATATAATAATATATTTTATTATACTTATAATAATTTAAAATAATCTTTGATTTGGCTACTAGGCTTATTGTAAGAAAAACTTACGTACTATATATTTCAACAAATACCATTTATTACTTATTTAAATTTTGTTATTTTAATAAAAATTTCGGTAATTATGCAGTATAGGGGAAGCACCTCCGATGACCTTGACCTTGACATATGTTGTCAAGGTCACTCTCCTGAGTGACCTTCAGAAGGTTTTAGCCGTCGCTCGTTTTTTATTAAAAAGTTATTAACAAAAAAAAGTTTGGCGACCTCACCGATTTCAATGACCTTGATATATGTTGTCAAGGTCATGACCACGAGTGACCTTCAGAAAGTTTTAGCCGTCGCTCGCTATTCGTTAAAAAGTTATTAACAAAAAAAGTTTGAAAAATATAGCATATATAGGTGCATATATAAGTTAGTTGACGCGCTTTAAACACTTAAATACTTTTAAAGCGCGTCACTAACCTACATAGGTACGATTTACTGCTTTAAATGTTGTGTTTTGGTAAAGCAGCGATTTTTTCGCAAAATAATGTAATCTCTGCTTTAACAAAAAAATTTCAATTTATCAACAATTTACTGCTTTAAATGTTGTGTTTTGGTAAAGCAGCGACTTTCTCGCGAAATAAAGTATTCTCTGCTTTAAAGAAAAACGTAATATTAGTCGTTTATGCCTCTCAGTACTTAAAATAACTGCTATATTTTCGAAACTTTTTTTGTTTATAACTTTTTAATAAAAAACGAGCGACGGCTAAAACCTTCTGAAGGGCACTCAGGAAGGTGACCTTGACAACATATGTCAAGGTCAAGGTCATCGGAGGTGCTTCCCCTATACTGCATAATTACCAAAATTTCTTCTATAAAAACAATTTTTTAATATTTTATGATAAATTAATTTTTTTTTTGATAATTAAATTAATGAAGTTATAATAATTTACTTTTATATGTGCATTAGTATTATGTGTATTGTTTCATACAATTTTCTTTATTATTTGTATTATATCAAATACTATTAATCTATAAGTGATCACAAATCTGTATACTTATTTCATGTACTTTACATGTTGTGTCATGTACTTCACATATATTTCAAAAGTTTTACTTTTAATTATAAATAACTATACTGTCAAAACAATTTTAATGTGATTTCTTTTGTATATAATTTCTATAGAGCTCTTAAAATAGCTAAGTTAATTGTAAAGAAATTCTTAAAGCACATTTAATCCAAATAAAATTCACATGCGCTCATATAGAAGCTTCTAGTGCAAAGAATTTCAAAAAATTCGATCTGCTTATTTAAAGCGTTCAGTGTTCATGCGTCACTATGTTGTCTGGAGCAAAAAGGAGCGCTATATATTTCTTCGTACACCGTGTAATCGGTCTACTTTCAGGTCGAGGACAGACTCGGTAAGATCGAAGTCTCCGTTGACGGCATCGCCAGCATCACCGGGTCCGTTGTCGAATTCCTTGCACGGTAGTTTCCACGGCAGTCTAGGAAGCGATGGCATGTCTTGCAGCAGCGCTAGATCTTCCTCGGCCTCTCCCGATTCCGCAAGATATTCGTCCTCACAGGTATTGACATCTATTGCAATGTATTAGCCACTAATATTCCGAAGAGCCAAAAAACGCAATGAAAATTTGAAGTTACGAAAATTCGAGATAAACGGAATATGCAGAGTTTTAAAATAATTTTAATGGACAAAAAAACCAATGTTCCACAATTTTAAAATTCTAATCTTAAAAATTCTTATTTCAAATTTTTATTATCTAAACCCTCAAGATTATATTATGTAAACTCTCGCAAAAGAGAAAAATCTAAAGTTAAAAAATCTGAAAAACTTAAAAACGGTAATATTATCACATAGATGGTCTAGCACGTTAAGACGACAGAAATCTTCTTAGTATATCTTCACATAAATGCACAACGCAAACGCTTACGTTGCGCATAAATAAAGGAAAGATAGTATCACAATGCAAATTGCTGATCGTGCTAACAATATTGCAACGCAACGTAATCGTGCTACTTGTACTACGTGATCTAAACGCGTCTAAAATGTTATACTTTGTAAGAGTCTAGATTTACATCATAAATAAATTTTCTTTCTCGGGAAGATAAATCGCATTGCGATAAAAAGCATGTAGAAATAAATCTATGTAGAAATAAATATAGTTGTTTTTGTCAGATTCTTGATATTTTTTTTGTTAACAATTTTATAGGATTAGCAATACTGGATAAGTTTAAAAAGGAATCGACATATTTACCTATTGTACGTAAGAAGATGTTCATGTACATATAATTAGAGGCAAAAATGCTAATTGATTTATAAACTTATAGACTATCTCTTCGGTAGCTAATTTTTCATTGATCGATCTACCTGTAATATCTCTTTATGTCAAGAGTCTTTGGGTTTCAACCTACTTGGTAAATTAGCCAGTTGGAAAGCGTAACTCTTCGACTTTGCGTGCAGTGTGAAAGGAGCCTAAACATCATGTGCTTTGCGGAAAGGTGCATTGCCACCCGCGATGACTCAGGATCGCTCCTTTTTCGAGAGTCACCGTTTACACTGCTCGAATGACCGGTAGATCATTCGGATACGATCGTCCGGCGATCTCACGCGATGACTATTATAATCCGTCAAAAATTCAAATTGCATTTTGCGCATTTGCGGAACCAATTTTTCCGCTCTATTTTCCACCCGCGCGTGTCGTCGCGTTCTCATTCGCTGGACTTATTCTTCATATACGCGCGGGATGTTTTTGCACTTACGCTAATGGCCTTGCTCACAAAACGGCCAGACGATTTGTAGCGCGAACTGATGTATATTCATCAAAGAGCGAGCTCAATAACCGCTAAGTTTTTAGCCGACTATCTGGCACTAATAACTAGCAATTGTAGGAACTTGTTTGAATTTTGTTTAAGCTAGCAGTTTCTCCTCCTTTCGTTTCTTCTACAAATGCTCTATTTATATATATATATATATATATTGTTATGCCGCGTTGCCGATTGGTGACGGCTTACGGCAAAACGTTTATTATTTTTGGGATCTCTTGACCTTACGAGTTGGGACTCGGTAGGCACAGGCGGGCAGATTAGGAAGCGGTCGGGTTCGCAGGTGAAACAAGGTGTAGGCGTCGTTAAATGAACTTCACTTCGTTTTACTTTATATTGGAGCTATATTTCAGCGCTCCTGTTACACTCACTAACTTACACTTGTAGTTGCCTTTCACAATTATTATATCTCGCTCGCGCTTTGTTATAATTTAGAACTTCGCGACACGGCTTACGGGAACGGTCACGGGCAGAGTCTCCGGTGTATTACTCTCCGTCGCGGCTTCTTCGACGGTCCCTTATATTGCTTTGAGTTATGCCCTGTCGGCACTTTTCCGCCGGGTTCGACGGTCCCCCGAATGAGGTCGGTCAGTGACCGAGCGCATTCGCAATCTCGCTGTACTTCCGCGGTTCCGCGAATGTCAAAATGCGTTGTTGCACATTCTTATGCATATCGCAATAGTTCGATTGACGCGGAAGCTTGATGAACTTCCGCGTCCGCGTCAGCGTAAATTGAGGAGTCTTTCGAAAGACAATTTCCTCGAAGTCTTTCGAAAGACTATTCTATAATTTTATTATAAATAATTTAATAATTACCCGTTGTAATTTTAGATTACAACAATATATATATATATATATAAATAAATATATATACATATATATATATATATATATATAATAAAATTGGCACTTATATATATATATATATATATATATATATATATATATATATATATATATATATATATATATATATATATGTCAATTTTATATATTTTTTTAAAGAAATTTTTAAAGATTATTTGGCATCACGGTCTTATATTATTTACTTAATCGTCCAATATTGCTTACTTTTTTTTATCAATTTATTAAGTCACCGCCTACGTGCAAATTATAGGCAATTAAACAGATGATTGTCGAGAAACTCTGAAGCTATCGTCAGTCTGAGTTCCACGATAATTATCGCTGTTTCCGATTGCGATCTCTAATTTAATCATTGGAGTTATATATTTTAAAAAGTTATTTCTTCATTACTTATACCTTATAGTCATATACTACACTCGGTAAATTTTCTCAGCAAGTAAGAGAAATTTAACGAGTGGTCACGTAAACGGAAGTGCGAATAGAAGTTTATCTATGGGCATCCTAATCGCGTAGCAGATAATCGTGATCTTATAGGACGATGGGAAATCGTTTCTGCCGGTTAGTTTTTTCCTGTAGATGGTTTCGCGTTTAAGTTATTAAGGACACTGGCTTTTACCATTTACATCGTCGTATTGCTTACCATGCATTTGCTTTGTTGGCATTGTACTCAATTTGCAATTAAACGATAACATTTGCATTTTTTCTGATTTTTTGAAGTCCTCAAAATCTTGTGGGGAGATACATATAATAATACTATTGACATATTGATAAATATTGTTTAATTAAAAAAAAAATAGATTTGACATTTACAAATGTTTAGATTATAAACCTTTACATTTTTTAAACCTAAGATATAAATAAATTTAATCTAAAGCTTTAATGCAATGTTTGAAAAATGCAAAACGCAGTTTGACTATAATAAAATGTAATTTATGTCTAACTATGATCTTATATACTTATAGATTTTAATAACAAATCTGCGGATTTATTATTTGATCTAAATCTGTTATACGATGCTCTCTTTCTATATGTTGTAGATAACAAAGATTGATACGCGTAAACCATCTGTGCGCAGATCGGGACCACCGAAGGAATTTATTAACGTCTGCCTCGATACGCATAATTTCTACCGATCGCGGCATGGAGTACCGCCGATACGACTCAGCAAGCAGGTTACTGTCGATCTTTCTTTTGCAATAAAATTGTAATAAAGTCGCAGCCCTCACCGAGCAACTTCCGAGAAACAAGGAAACCTGATTTTTTTATGCTTGCTTCGTTCTCGGAAGCGTGGAGGGATCTCTGCTGACAACTTTAACGGGAAACGATAAATAACGGTGTTGGTTTAATTTCAGCTGTGCAAGACAAGTCAAGACTGGGCTAACATATTGGCGGCTAGAGGTAGATTAGAACACAGGGCGAACATTGACTATGGAGAGAATCTCTATTGCATGTGGAGCTCCAATCCAAAGACTATTATCGGAGGCGAAGAACCGGTGAATGAATGGTAAGGTTATAATTATCGCGTATATATTTATTGTTAATGTATATATTATATTATATATTATATTACATATTATGTTATGGTTGCCACATTATATTATAATATTGAAGTCATAATGATGGAAAAAAATATTGTTCTTCTTTAATATATTTACATTTTCATCAACAGAAGATAAAAATCTATTAATTTTTAAATTATTATTTTAAGTATTTAATTACATTTGATTCATGTTGAATTGTCTGATGTCAACTGCTTCTTGTATTTAAAACTAACAGATTAAAATTTTTGTGCAGAATATATTTAATACATAAAAATTTGCATCACAGATAAATCTTTATTAATATAATATAAGATAATTATATTGTTTCTATTTAAGTATAATATGTTGGAATTTTTACCTGTTGTAGGTATGTTGAAGAAGCTCAGCATCAATACGGAAAGGAGCCTACAACACTGAAGACTGGTCATTTTACACAAGTGATCTGGAGGGACAGTACTGAGTTAGGGGTGGGAATGGCTAGAAATCGAAATGGCGAGGTTTATGTTGTCTGTAATTACAATCCCGCTGGGAATTTCTTAGGCAGTTTCACAGAAAATGTTCTTCCACCCGTGGATCCTGCAAAACGGATTAATTTTACCGACCTAAAACAACACTATATAGACGAGCAAACGTGGCGGCAAGAGGCATTATTGGTTCATAATGAATATCGAAGAAAACATCGAGTACCAGATTTAAGATTAAATCCGGAATTAACAGCCGCTGCCAAGGTTTCAGAATATACAATATTATTATAAATTTTATAATTTTATCTGCAATGTATTTTAAATACAACTGACTAAAAATTGTAGCAAATAGCGTAAAAATCAGATGTTATGCATGTTTATTTATCCGTAGGCCTGGGCAAACACGTTGCTAAACACAAATAAACTGATACCTCAATCGTCGTCTCCGTACGGCGAAAACATTTATTCAATGCAGTGTTCCGATCCTAAACTGATCGTTTCTGCACGTGAAGTCATATCAAAGTGGTATTCCGAGAAGAAAGAACATAAATTTGGCATTGAGCCGAAAGTTCTCAACACATGTACGTATCGTATTATTTCCATGTATTTTAATATTATCTCAAGTTCAATAACGAAGTAGGAAAGTTAATGGAATGAAAATATATAAAACAGAAATTGTGCAAAACAGATAAAAAAATCAATTCCAAAAAAAAGAATTAATTGATTTAATTTCATATTTATTTTGCTATAATAAAATTTGTATATTAATATTTATCGTAATTATATATATTAACTTATTTAACAATTATTTATGTTGTAAAAAATAAAATGTTTAAAAAACTTAAAAATTGTGACAAAATTATAATTAAAATATGCTCGCAATAATATTATTTATTTTTACAGGCCATTTTACGCAAATTGTCTGGAAAAACACAACCGAAATGGGTATTGCTATGGCTAAACGGGATGGTACATGTGTCGTGGTAGCATGTTACCATCCGAGAGGTAATATAGTAGGACAATTCACTGAAAATGTACTGAAGCCTATAAAGGGCGTTTGTTAGCCGGACTCATTTCTATTGATAATGCATTTAAATCCTGTATTTATGTATTGTGCAGAAGATCGAAGTATACGCGTAGTAAATGTACTGTATATACACTTGTGCATATTATACGTATAATAAACATTCCACGTACATATATTTATAACTTCTTGACTTTATTATTTTCAGTATCCTTTATCTTCAGCAAATAGTAATAAGAAGTTAATTTTTACAATAAAATAATGGATCATCTGTCAGAAGTTAAAATAATTATCTACTTTTTGAGCTTTCAACGTAAATATATATTTTATTATAATAAAATTTTTAATTTAATATAATTTTATAAATATATAATTATACAAAAGAAGTGAAAGGGAAGGAATGTTTTTTATAAACGGAATGAAAGCGGTAGAAAAGAAAAAATCAAATAAATATTTTATGCATTATAATATTAAATTATACTCAATCTAAAAAAATAATTAATTAGTAAAAATTTAGTTATTAATATTAATTATTAATTAATAAAGCTTTAAAAGCAATTAAAAGTAATTATTTCTTCTGGAATGTTGCGTTTTCTCATGCTTCTGATTTCCAATTTTTGAAAATGTCAATATTTTACACTTCAAAATTTTAGTTTTTTTATGCATGAGCTAAATAAATTTTGCACAAAAACATTAGCGGTAATTCTGATTAATATAACATAATTACCAAGATAGAACTGTTTTTAATAACACATACAGATATTATCGAAAAACGCTCTCTTCACTGCTTTATATATAATAATTTATTTATAATAAATTTACATCGCACGCATCGCGTTACAACGTCGCATATTGTATATCTTTTTTTTATGTATACATATAGATACACATTCTCTCTCTTTCTCTCTGCTTTCTGCTTTTATTATTTTACATTACGTACAGCCGTTTACAATTGTATTTGTGTGGTCGAGAAATGCTTAATTATTTAAATCTTATTGTAAGAACCAGCTGGACACTTCTGTAAGACTCACGCCATTATCGAAGAGAGCTCATTCGAAGTGCACCAAGCTCTTGCTTAGACTTTCGAAGGAACTTGTGTGATATCTGGTGCAACCGCGAGAAAATACATGAGCCTCTCTTCAAGTTGGAAAACAAATTCGCGCTTTCAAATATGGTCACTTCTAATCAGTAAACTGATATAGTATGGCGAAATAATCATAATTAAGACGCGTAAGAAAGTGAATAAATGTTATTAAAAACGGTGTAATTTAATCACTTTTTGAAAACAAAACACGTATTTATCTTTATTTCAATTTGTGAATAATATGTGATTAATTTTAAGCATATCTTTAAAGACAAGTGAACACGCTGCATAAAATATTTGCCTAAATATTGATAAAGAAGTATACATATATTCATTAAAATTAAACATACGTCGTTACAATCATGCGAGAATCGTGAGAGAAAAGAATAATGGTCCGCATTTTCACCATATATTTATTATTAAACTAATATCTAATTAATTGTTGAGTGGTTATTTGATTTTCATGTTATATTGATTAAAGGCGATATGGATGTTAAGTGAGCAGTGTCAAGAATTCAGAAATAATATAATCAATCTAAATACCGCATTAAATTTAGGAGAAAATACGAACCAAATCATGTGGCTGTAGGAGATATATTAAAATTATCAGGAGAACCAGGTTAGTATAAATATACTATTTCGCGAAAAATTAAAATTTGAAAACGTTTAGAAAACTTACGGATGTACGCTCGATGACGTACTCTTGCGTTATAAAGGCACGAGAACTTTGACAAGCGATTTTATAAACATTAAGAAAAAACTTGTGCTCTTCGAGTTTTACATCACGAATGTGGGACATAATTTCTATAACATCAACACAGCCTTAAATTCCAAACGTGAGTAAAAATTGTCATAAAATTGTTAAGCTCTAACGATGAAAAAGAAATATAATTATTGATGAGTATGGACATAATTAGTATTTAGATTGAACGAGAAAAATGAATATCATAATAATGTATTTTGTCTATTATTAAGAACTTTCATGAAAATTTCGCTACGGGAAAGAAATATAATGAACAATATATTCCCTATAAATAATCGAGTTATTACAGATTAATTAATTACCAATTCTATATACACGCTATCAGTAAAAGTTATGTTTTTAAATACAAATTTTTTCTTTATTCTGCTCGCGCGGATTTTACATCTTTTAATATAATTGAGATGTGATGAGTATATATTTCGAATAGTGTAAAATCAAATGCAATGTTTTGTTTTCCGAAAAATCAAACACGGGTTGCACGCACGATAAATCGTTGTACTTATCCTACCCTGTGCAAGAATTATATGCGCAAGTCCAATTTTTTTATATTGTAAGAAGGGCTTCATGCAAAGTTTCGCGGAATCGATCGCGCCCTCATTCGAGACGTAGATTCGAACAATCTTCCTCGAGAGCAGCAAACACCTTGCGAGAGATCGCCGTGACTTTGCCGCATTAAATATATTGTAACGTGATACTCTATAGATTATTGAATTCAGCTATGAAGAGTCAGGTCACATTATATTCGATTCCTATAATTAACTGTAAGTGTATATATATTCTCCGAATAATTATTTTACTCGCTCTCTGGTAATATCGTAAGGATACGTGAACTTCGATGCATCCCTAGATTTAAATTTATTTCTGCAATTTTACAATGATAATCTTCCTATCAAAATATCTTTCCCACTTAAACAAAAGAAGTTTATATTCCATTACATTGTGTAATTTAAAAGTATTTAGAAATTCAATTGAAACTTTTCTTTAAAGGGAAGGAAAGAGAGTTTCAAGGGAGAGTCTCGAAAACTTGAGCAATAAACTTTTAATTGGAAATAGGAGGCTCCGTAACATGATAAATGACGTTATTTTTGTCTTTACTAATAATTTTAAGATAAAAGCGTGTCAAAACGATAATTCGACTGTACTTGGGCGGCCTTCTCTCTGTTAATACGTACCTCGGTAAAATTATTCAAAATTGCCGAGTTTCTCTAAGTTGATTATTGTTTGAAATGCGATTATCGTGTCCTCATATTCGGAATGCAGAAATCTGTTTTACTTACTATATAAAAAATCCTTCATTATATTTTTCTCTAAAAGATAATTTGCTCATATGATATCTATGTATAAAAGTCTATACGAGATACTGTCGCCGACGAAGGAATCTGCGCTAATCGAAGAGAAAAAAGCTAATAACAGAGAAAAAAGAGTGATACAGAGAAAATAATTTGATTAAATATTTAAACACGCCTGAGCGACTAGATATTGAAAATGGCCGATTTTACTTCAATCAAATAGTAGAATGACGAAAATGCGATAATTCAATGTATACATGATACGATAATTCTGACATTCTCAATCGGATGTGAAGCAAGCCCGAGAGAAAAGAGACATGACGCATTACTTATTATTATATCTTACATTTTGATTTTGTATAGAGCGCATTTAAGATTTGCCTCATATATCTCATCTCGACTGAATGAATTATCGTATTATTTTGACGTTAGAACAGATGGCTAATTTATTCCACGAACCGACTTTTCAGCTCTCAATTTTGTGCTTTGCGCTCTTGAAAATATTTAATTTTTGTTTTTAATTTTTAATTGTTATAATTAAATTAAATTCAAATGATTATAGTTACTGTGTAATATATCGAGTGGACAACACAATTTCTTTTCTAATCTGTAAAAGTAAGGCATTAAAAAATTAATATAATAAAAATTTATTATATTTTATAAATAGTTAATCATGGATTTTTTAAATAACACACAAAAATCAAACAATATTTAATTAATAATTTATAATGTTAATTATAATTAGGGGAGACCGGGGCTAAGCCGACAACGGGGCTAACTTGACACTATTAGGCTTTTTGCCAATTTAAATATATTGTAGAAACTTTCCTTTCCTACTGTAAATGCGTCTTTATGTGCCAGTATTATCATAACGGAATTTGGTAACATTCTGAGTTATAGTGTAATTTTTAACGCGACATAAGCGTTTTTGATAGTAAAAAGTAATTTTTTTGATCTCTCGAAAATGTCTACTCTTTCATCGAGCTTTACTCTTGCAAATCTACCGGTAAGTGATTTTGATGGGAAATTCGATGCTTTATACGAATCCGATAATAATTTTTGCATATTTTCAAAATTTTTATATTTTTGGAATAACAAAAGTAAAAAACGACGTTCGGGGCTAAGTCGACAGGGGCTAAGTCGACACGCTGTTTTATTGCTTCCCAATAATAAACGATGCTTGTAATGCAGCATATGGCCCATGACAAATGTGTGCGCACGTGTAATCGCAAATTTACTTGCATAAATTGTTTTTCAGACATGAGTTCAGATGAAAATAATTGAATGTTCAACAATTTTTGTTCTTATTATTTTCAATGATTGTTTTACTTAATTCCAATTTTTTTTATTTTCTAAATACACGATAAACAAATGTATATTTAGTGTTTCAGACAATAATAAAAAATAAATTCCAGATCAAATTGTGTCGATCAGGCAAAGTGTCGAGTTTACCCCGGCATTTTTCAATTTGAAAATTTGTCTTTGCGTCACTTTTTCTTTCCTGGCGGCAAAACAAAGCGACGTACAGCAAAACTTCCTGAATCAATTTTGTACCTGAAGAAACGCTCTTTAAATATATACTATTGAAAAAAAATTTGCTTAAAAATTTTAATTAAATATTAAAAATTGCCTTTGAAAAAACAGTGTCGGCTTAGCCCCGGTCACCCCTATACAAATATTTTCTTTATTACTGTAAGTATTATTTTATACAATTATTATTTGCGTTGCAAACGTTTAACGTTATATTAGAATGCTTATACATGTTGAAAATTCATAAAATAGAAATAGTAATCTAAAGAAGTTAGAAAATTGTTTCGTGGAATAGATTTCTGTCCGCGCATTTAATAGCACCGAATTGACTAGAGTTAATGAAAGCAAGCAGATAGTCGATAAAATGACTCGATTGGTCGAAGAAAAGTGTAAATTGGTCAACGAACGATTGCATTTGGCTGTGAGCGTCACATTGGCGGCGCCACATCAAAGATTAGATCTTATTGTGACCCGTTGCACCAATCTGGTTAACATGTAGTGTATATTTATATCTTGCCCAGAGACAACACTTTATCTCTCATTTATCTTTCAAGTACTTTTTTAAAAATCTTTCGGACATTCTTTAATTTTATACAAATTTGGTATCCTATCCTATTAACATTAGCATACGATAATATGGCAATCTAGATAAAAATCAGAAAAACGTCGTTTACATTTAGATAACTATAATCCAGTCGGTGCAACTTGTCTTGAGTCGCGAATGACGATTCAAATTCAACTAACTAATTGTACGAATTGTTGAATTATCAAGCAAGAACAATTGCATTCACTCGCTAACGATAACTGACATTTGGGACAATACCCACGATACACGGAAATTAATACGAGAGTAAATTAAGTAGAAGAAGAAGAAGAAGGTAAGGTAATATATAGTAGTAATAGTTTTCGTGCAATTCATTTGCGATCGATTCTCGTCTATCACGTAATTTTTATGATATACGATTCTTGTCTATATTGGTTTGAAATATCGGCCGTAAATCGGCGTCGTCACGAAAATCGACAATCGTCTTGCGATTCGATATTAAAATCCATTAACGATTTATTAGCCGCCGCGAAAAGTCATGATATAATATACGCGCGTGTTTTAAGCACTTAAATCTTTCTAAAATACTCTTTCTCCTATTTACGTAGGATATAATAATGATTTCCGCGTGTGCGGCACTTTCGCGTGATATGAATAAAATGGTCATACATCGTATATCTCTACAATATATATTATATATATATATATATATATATATATATATATATATAAATAATAGACTTTTTTTTTTCTCGCCGTAAATTTTCTCTCTATTATAAAATTATTCACGCTCGACCGCTGAGCGCGACGCTAGGTAAGAATCGAGGAGTACGTTATAGAACATTTCTGTTGTATTCTCGTTTTGTATTTCGAGAATGTACGAAGTAGACGACGGACAAGCATATTTATTATAAATCGTGATTTTAGTTTAGAAATTACTAATTGTAAATATAATTATATAAATTAAGAAATTAATTTTTTAATTAACTCTAGAACGCCACACTATAAGGTGTACCATGCTTGTTATTGAAATGCGTTTTTATATCGTTTTTATATAATAAAAGTAAAGGGGGTGTAATATTAGAGGGTAAAAATTTCTATTTCCCTTTTATAACTTTCCATGCTGCACAACCTTCTCAGTTTAGTTAGTTTGGTGAATGTCGGTCGGGGACGCCATTGAAATTAGCATTGTATATACTACATCCAAGATTAAGTATTATTTTTTTAAAGAAATAATTGTTTCCATTTTTCGAAGAGTCATTAATTGATGGTTGAAAATAGCTTGGTGTAATACACTCAGTGAAATCGGGACTCGCAAGCGTTCTAGGGTTAATTTAGTTTCTTTCTCTCGTCAAAGAAAAACATAAAAAGACATGAAAAATAAATACAATTTACAATTTCCAACTTAAACAAAGCATTTTTCAAATTCCAAATTAATTCTATAAATAAAAAAGTGATATTAATCCGCAGTATAATAATTGGTATTTGTGTAATTGTACGCTTAAATCGCAGGTGATTCAAAATATATGCTCGTCAGTCGTAAAGCACTTTTCTTACGTACCATTTTGCATTAATTTTATACGATTTACTGCCTAACGAATGAAGTCATAAATACGGATGACGGTATGCTAGAGGCGACCTAGAGAGCAAAACGTTTTAAGAACGTAACTACTACTGCAATGGTATGAATTATAAAAGTAAGGAATAACTAAAATCTGAAGCTCGTAACATAGTTACATCGCCCTCTATAACAAAATAACGCATATTAGTTTCTGATGCGATTCTTCATTCAAAAATCGTGGTAACATTGAAATTTCCAACGAGGTCCTTCATAAATAGAAAGCACACTCTTCAGAGGATCAATGGGTCTAACGTATCACAGTTACGATTTCATATACCTGCGTTTAGGTCCATGAACTGTCATAAATCGCATCATCTTGAAGCGAAAACAAAAGTATTATCATAAAATGGAGTGCGAGTAATTCAACAATATTAATATAAAATAAAAGAGTGTTTAATTTAAATCATGATTTTATAAAAATTTATCTTTGTAAATATCAACAATAAATAATCAATATAAAATTAAATACTTGAAATATTAATATCAACGAATTGCATTAATAATTTTGAGTTATTTACTTGCAATAAAAAATTTAAAATTTATGTATTTTACATTTGAGGACTGTGAGAACTATAAGAAGAATGATATAGAAACCAATTCTACAGATTCGGAACTAACAATAAGTGAAACTTGTTGAAGTAATATCATCTCAACTTACTTTACCTATTGCAAAATATTCTCTGACACTCGCAATAATTATCAGTCCGATGTTAATTTTATCGAAACACCTTGCTCTCCAGCCGTCTCATCCATCCGGCTTGGTCAGTCCCACGAAATACGTTGCTCAAAAAATATCCTCCGTCGATCCGTTATGATCGTAAGGATGTCGATCTTGATGTCGCCCAGCCCTAAATGCCATGTGGGAACGCTACAGCCACTTATTTCGTGTCACGCCGGAGAGCCTGCGTCCCCACATTAGGTTATATCATACTATTGTCCCCTGTATGTGCTGTGGATCTTGTGTGGTACCTTGCATCTGCGGCGACGGGCAGGGTGAGCCCATCGGGCATTGAAGGGAAGGTGAATCGTAGAGACCGCCTAAAGAGCCGCCGAGGCCCGCGCCGAGACTAGGTCCCAAGGCCGCGTTAAGTTCCGGCATGGAAGGTAGACCCACGTCGAGAATGCCGGTATTACTAGCACCGCCGCCAGCCTGCGAGCCCTCTTCCGGTGGCGTCACCTCCAGGCCGATCGAGCCGTTCAAAGCAATCTTGATCGAGTTGTGGTTGGAGGGATGTGAAAGCGCACCCAGACCGATGTCCTCCAGGCTACTCTTTCGCCTGGTCGTCATCGTCAGACCCTGCCTCAGGGAATTGCTACGTCGCAGCAGGATATCGTCGACGACCCGCAACGAGTTGGAGCGACCGCGCAGAGTGCCGGCTACGGTAGGGCTATCGGGTAGAGACAGTGAATTCGACTTGGTCGTGCCTAAGGGTGGTGCTCTGGCCAAACCGATGCTGGAACCGCGACGATTGCCCGGACCACCAATCTGTAAACCCGCGGCTGCGACCGCCGCGCTCATCTGGGATACCAGTTGCGCCGAGCAGAAGCTGATGTTGCTCTTTCGCCGGGAGTTGTGCCGTTCGAAGGTCTTCTGCGCGGAGAACGGGCTGGGCCGCACCAAATAAACAATGTCGCCTTCCTCGAGTTTCAGATCGCAGCTCGGGTTGATGATCACGTAGGACAGGCTGTTACGCTTCTCCGATACGTCGTCGTAGTCCGCGACCGGCAGATTCAGCGATTCCATCCGCGAGCGCACCAGGTTTGCGATCTCCGCCCGTTCAATCTGCTGCGCGTGGTTGTCACGTGCCTCGTCGCCAAGACTCACCGAATACTGCCGGTATATGAAAGAAAGACGATATATTATTAGCATAAATCTGCATTCACTGAGAGATATTCTGTTGTGACGATCAATAATATCAACGAGGTGACCTGAATAACATCGGTCATTCCATCTTATATCTTATCATAGTTTCGCATAATAAAGTAGAGATATCAGCATTGTGCACTCGAAATTATGTGCTCTTTAACAAAGTGCGGGATAAAGTAAAGAATTGCAATTTTTGTAGGATATTGTAATGCAAATAGAAGACTTTTTAGATTTTAACTCTTTCTGATGTCATCTTGTAATTTTAATATTACTCGCTATAAATGTAGGTCTTATAATGCCTGGAAGATCGGTTAACGTTCACGTGTGAATTATCAAACGCAATCAAGTCAATTGGACATATATGTGCATTTTATCTTCACTGCATGCAACAAGTGGCTTAACGCGCGCGGCATTTATGGTATTATAAGAACCGCTATCACCCCACTGTTACAGCCACCTTCTCGATATCAACCGAACGCCACAATCGATTGATTTTAAATCTTAAACAATGCATAAAATATTTTAGGCTCCGTGAAGACGTTCAAAAATTCTTGGTGTGAGATAGTCGATTTCAGGGATACAACGTTCCGCATGCGCTGCTGTGCTGCGGTAGACGAGTCTGGACGTCCATTATACAGAGTGTGAGTATGGAGAGGGCGAGAGAGAGAGAAGAAAAAAAAAAAGAAAGATATGAAGAGGCAGAGGCAATAATGAGATATAAAGGCGAAAGTAGAGAATGAAGTAGAAATATACAAAACAATCTGAAGAAAGGAAACAACCACCACGTCGACGTTTTACTCACAGCAGATGCACCCTTGTCGCGGGTGGCGCAATTTGCAAGGCACGAAGCTGCCGCCGAATGACGCACCTTGTACGTTACACCGACGCCGGCGTCGCTTTCCGCGTCTGAGTCGCCCTGTTAAAACGACAAGCAATTCTACCCTTACTAATGATAGCGCATCGCCGATACCGCGATTTCGCACAGAACGCCGCGCCGTGTTTCGCAGTACAGCACATTGCTGTGATGTAACGATTAGATCGATCGCCCGCTCGACTTCTTCCATCGAAGTAAGTGCTCCTCGCCGAGGACACATAACGCTCGAAACGAGCGCTTTGTATTTGTATTTGTCGGAACAGTCTATATTTTTAATTATAACATCAATGTAGACTATCTTTGTTTTCGTATAGAAAAATTTTATTTATTAAAGCATACATTAAAATATATGTATATATTAAATTGTAACTATTAAGATTCTATTATTTTGTTACTATTTTGCACGCCGCCGCGGAAATAAAACAAAAGCTACGTCGCAATCCAGCACACTAAATCTAGCACAATGCAAGTTTAAAGACGCTAAGACCAATGAATTGGGGGAAGATAACGTGCTATGAAAGTTAGTTCGTCAAGATGCAACGGTCCCGGATCGTTATTTATGCGCGGCAGGATTAGGCCACGAGAAAATGCCACGAGAAGAAATGAGCTAGGCAGGAAACGAAATCAAAAAGAAGGAGCGAGAGCACAACCATGCGCTACTCACAGCCGCCATTCAACGATTTTTCCTGTCTTTGTAAAAGTACAAGTAACAAACTCTACTTCGACTATATTTATTCCTAGATAAGATATGTGAAGTTATATACTTACATGTGAGGAGTCCGATACGGTAGTGTCCTGCGTCCTGTATATTCCAATTGGAATTTCGCAGGTAGTTGAACAAAGTTTTTGATACAATCTGCCGTACGTTCTTATCCACATGTCATCCTTAGTTATTCGCATCTGCAATTGTTTTCATTGCATTTGCTAATGATGTCAATAACAGAGTACACATAGTGAACAGAAATATATAGTAGAATTCTTTATAATTCCTATTTAGAAATTGACTAAATAAATTAATATACTTTGTGACTGAATTTTTTTTATTTATATTAAATTGACATATTATTAAAATTATTGTCAGATTGAAAATGGCTTATAATGATAAATGTTGCTGTAATTACTGTAATTGTCATTAATATGTATGTTAAAGAAATTATAACTAATATGAAGGAATTAAACATTCGCTATATTTGTAGATTATTAACAATTTCATAATAATGAGATATATTTTAAATAATTGCTCACCGACGTGAGGAATCCAGATCCTGGCGCTTGATCTACTCCTAGTAACAATCTTACGAATGTTATCACGTAATCTTTGACGAACGCTTGGTAAAGCAAAGTATCTAACATCGAGGCGCTGAAGACACTACCGGCGGCGAACGGCAATCGAAACATGTACGATATGTGAGATCCTCTTTCCTTTTCTCTCTGCAAACATTATTAATCGTCAATTTTATTTATTATAAATAATATCGGTGGTTGCTGCAAACAATCGATCCTAAAATTGGTTACGAACTCTCATACATTTTCCGCTTTCCTTTAATGTACATATAGTATATTACATTACAAGGGCAGAAAGTTGAGATTCCTGCACTGCGCGCCATGATGCCCGAGGCGAAACCGAGGGCATCATGGCGCGCAGTTCAGGGCTCTCAACTTTTTGCCCATGTAGTGTATACTATTTTTCTCAATACTAGGCCGAAAGTACGAATGAAATTGCATTCGTGTGTTAAATGATATTGATGCCTGCCCGACATTTGCTGCACGAGCGAAGCGAGTGCTGCTGGTCGGGGGCAGGCTTCAAATCAAATACATCTAAATAAATAAATGTAGTTATTATTCTGGAATACTTATTTTTTATTAATTTGTAAAACGAACTTTTATTATAGTTTTATGAAGCTTGGTCATTATTTTGCGAGTAATAAAAATTATTAACAATATTGCCATGAAACACATTAGAAATTGGTTATGATTATTTTCATGAAGAGTTCGAAGTTGATAATGACGCTTTAGCAGAGCTAGAGAAATTGATTCCACCAGAAGAATCGATTTTACCAAAAGAACCTACTTTACCAAAAGAACTGATTCTACCAGGACAGTCAAAACAGTCACCAACATTTTTTTATGCCGGGAGCAAGAGAAAAATAGTTGTAAATGCTAATAGTGAATCAATCAAGCCAACGCATTTCATGAACAAACCACCGATCTCTGTTGTTCACTGTCAGAAAGAAAATAAAAACCACCAATAAAAAGAAATAAATTTGAAACAACTGAAAGGGATAACCAGGCATCAGATTTAACTTCTACTCATTCAGCTAAAATCAAAGATTCAAGTATAAAATATGAAAATTGTGTGTTTCATGGCAATATTGTTAATAATTTTTATTACTCGCAAAATAATGACCAAGCTTCATAAAACTATAATAAAAGTTCGTTTTACAAATTAATAAAAAATAAGTATTCCAGAAAAATAACTACATTTATTTATTTAGATGTATTTGATTTGAAGCCTGCCCCCGACCATACATACTTTTAATCCTAAATATTGGTGATCCGGCGCATCATTCATGAACTTCATAATTTCATCCCATGTGAACACAGTAGATTTCTTTGGTTTATAACCTTTGGCTTTATTTTTAATTATATTTATTAACTTGTAATACTTGCTTAAATCAATGTTCTCTCTTGTGTATAATATGTTTTTCAACATTGAGTACACACTCCACAACGTTGCCGGACTTAACCTTGTTTGTAAACTTTGAAAATATACTATAAGATTATCTTCTTCGGATTGTGACAATGCATTTTTATGTTCTGTTTTCCATTTTTTATATGTTTCGTACACAAGTAGGTATCACTCGGCAGATTTCTTAGGTAAGGTGTCAGTTTCAATAATTAATTGCGCTTCGGCTTCAAAATTTCTGTTAACTTCATTTTCATCTGATGATTCATCGGATGATTCATTTGCACTCATAATTGTAGTAATAGCAATTTCTATTATGCACAATTCACAAAATTAGATAACTGTCAAATATTGGCGTACATCAATTGCAAATAAATTTTAAGGTTAGAAATCAAGAGTAGTTAGCGGAGTGTGGTTAGAATGTTAATACAGAAGATAGAGGTTCTACTGTATGATGGGAACTTCTTTTATTGTATTAATGCGCGCGAATAAGTTTCTATGTAACAGAGTGAGCGACTCTCGACTTTCGGCCGTCTTGTGTATTGTGTACCAGTCTCATCAGTGTACCTTTCGGCCCGCTGTCGCAGAGCGCATGCGCGACACTATCACGGCATAAAAGTTAGGCTTTCTGCCGTAAGATGGAAGCCGGAACGACGTACTTTCGGCCTAGTATTGAGAAAAACATTTTTCACTTTTTGTTTAAATACATTCCGAGTTTGTCAACATAGGCCAGTAAAATTAGCTAAAAAAACACCGAATATCTACAAAACGGATTGACAAACCAATTTTTTGAGGGTGAGTAGAGGGTCATAGGAGATGCCCAAATTCACAAAGTTCCAACAAAATTTCCCTGTGCGTCGGCGGCCATCTTGAAAATAGAAGTAAATATTTAAAGTTTGAATATCTTAGCTTCTATTGGTCGCATTTTGTTCTTTTTTTTTAGTTTTGTAGGGAAAAATATTTGCTACAACTTTTGTTACAAAAAATTTTTAATAGCTGTCAAGAAAAAAAAGTTGAAACCAAAAAAGTGCCGTCAATTAAGGGTTGAACAATTTTATTGACACTTATATCGTCCCCTGTTAGTTTGATAAAAAAAATGTTCCAATAAAACTTGTAGAGGATTCAATTCTCTACAATTTTCGTATATATTTTTTTGCGGTGGCTCAAAAAACACTAGAGATAGAAAGCGCCAAAATTGAGTGTATCTAGTAAATGCTCTTTTTCGTGGGGAAAATTCGCGGTTTTATTGCAAATTGTCGTATATTACAAAACTCTTTTCCGCGAATTGTACAGTGTGTTATTGTGTGTGTGTTATTGTGTGTTATTGTGTATTATTTTTGGTCAGTCATGATTTGTATTTCGAGCGTTTCAGAGTAAAATTTCTCGAAAATGAGCGAGTATTTTATTTGTAGTCCATATGCCAGGTCGATTGAGCATTTTTATCGAGGTTGATAGCTTAAGTTAATATTTTTTTATGTTTTTTGGGTCGTAGAACAGAAATCTGTAAATAGTTTTTTCGTAAGTCGATGCAATAAAAAGTTATTAACAATTTATTTCTTTAAATTGCCCTAGCAATCAAAGTATACATCCTATAAAAAAATAGACTAGAGAAAATTTGTTCCTCTTTTCACAACGAGCAAAATAGTGTTTGAATTTTTCCAAAATTTTGATTATTGACGGAAATGTGTCATTTTTTAGGTAATTACTGCCTTCGCGTCACGGAGTACCCTAGGCGTGCGCGCTTGCGCTCAATTGTAATAAAAAGAGCAAGAAAAATAAATTAAATTAAAATTAAAGAAGCAAAACTCATGTGGTACAATTGAGCGCGAGCGCGCACGCCTAAGGTACTCCACGACGCATAAGCAGTAATTACATAAAAATTGACACATTTCCGTCAATAATCAAGATTTTGGAAAAATTCAAACGCCATTTTGTTCGTCGTAAAAAGAAAAACTAATTTTCTCTAGTTCATTTTTTTATAGGATGTATAGTTTGATTGTTAGGGCAACTTAAACAAATAAATTTTTAATAATTTTTTATTGCATTGACTTACAAAAAAATTATTTTTTTATGTTTTTTGCGTCGTAGAACAGGAATCTGTAAATAATTTTTTTGTAAGTCAATGCAATAAAAAATTATTAAAAATTTATTTGTTTAAGTTGCCCTAACAATCAAACTATACATCCTATAAAAAAATGAACTAGAGAAAATTAGTTTTTCTTTTTACGACGAACAAAATGGCGTTTGAATTTTTCCAAAATCTTGATTATTGACGGAAATGTGTCAATTTTTATGTAATTACTGCTTATGCGTCGTGGAGTACCTTAGGCGTGCGCGCTCGCGCTCAATTGTACCACATGAGTTTTGCTTCTTTAATTTTAATTTAATTTATTTTTCTTGCTCTTTTTATTACAATTGAGCGCAAGCGCGCACGCCTAGGGTACTCCGTGACGCGAAGGCAGTAATTACCTAAAAAATGACACATTTCCGTCAATAATCAAAATTTTGGAAAAATTCAAACACTATTTTGCTCGTTGTGAAAAGAGGAACAAATTTTCTCTAGTCTATTTTTTTATAGAATGTATACTTTGATTGTTAGGGCAACTTAAACAAATAAATTTTTAATAATTTTTTATTGCATTGACTTACAAAAAAATTATTTACAGATTCCTGTTCTACGACGCAAAAAACATAAAAAAACATTAACTTAAGCCATCAACCTCGATAAAAATGCTCAATTGACCTGGCATATGAACTACAAATAATTAAAATACTCGCTCATTTTCGAGAAATTTTACTCTGAAATGCTCGAAATACAGATCACGACTGACCAAAAATAATACACAATAACACACATAAACAACACACACACAATAACACACTGTACAGTTCGCGGAAAAAAGTTTTATAATATACGACAATTCACAATAAAACCGCGAATTTTTCCCACGAAAAAGAGCATTTACTAGATACACTCAACTTTGGCGCTCTCTATCAGTGTTTTTTGAGCCACCGCAAAAAAATATATACAAAAATTGTAGAGAATTGAATCCTCTACAAGTTTTATTGGAACATTTTTTTTATCAAACTAACAGGGGGCGATATAAGTGTCAATAAAATTGTTCAACCCTTAATTGACGGCACTTTTTTGGTTTTAACTTTTTTCTTTGACAGCTGTTAAAAATTTTTTCGAACAAAAGTTGTAGCAAATATTTTTCCCTACAAAACTAAAAAAAAAGAACAAAATGCGACCAATAGAAGCCGAGATATTCAAACTTTAACAGGGAAATTTTGTTGGAACTTTGTGAATTTGGGCATCTCCTATGACCCTCTACTCATCCTCAAAAAATTGGCTTGTCAATCCGTTTTGCCATTTTCAAACCTAATTTTACTGGCCTAACATTTTCAGTTAGGCATGGAACAGCAATATCAATTTTTAAGTGCTCCAATATTAAATATTTCTATATAGCAAACAAACGCAAGCATTTGTAATTCCAAAACCATACATATTAATATTGTAAATAAATAAAATATTAAAAGTACATTAAGTACATATTATTGTTTAAGAAATAAAGTTTTATATCATAAAATGTTTATTTGATCAATATTAATCATCTAATAATCCATAACATAATATTAAAGTCTATCAAATAAGAAATCTCTTATCCAACGCAATGTATTATACAGCATGATTATATAAAATGTATGTATTTGATATTTGATTTATACATAGATATAAACAAAATTAGCTTTTTTTAAGTCCAATTAATTCTGATTCAAATAATGAAATTTGTAACAAATTGATTTTAATATATGTATATCTTTATATTTATAATTTAACTAGTGTCATATCAAATCTTCTAAATATTGAAAATCTTCGAGAATCTGGCATATCGCATCGCATCATGCAACATGGCATGAAAATGACATGGCGTAAACAATTTCACGTTTTTTCTGTACAAATAAAGAATAAAGATTACATAGAAGATTAGAAACGCTATCGCGTAATGATGCGACATATCAAAGGAGAAAATGAAAGAGGTTTCTTTAATGTAGAATTTTTAACTCAAAAAATTGATATTCAAGACGTTATAAGACTTATACTAATATTAGCATAATTAGCCTAATGGCATTCCGTGGCATCTACGAAGTTAAAACAGATACTGTCGCATATAATAATATGAATTGTTTTGGTAACAAAATATAGATAGATTACGTTGATTAGTTTTTCTCCACACCGCAATTAATAACATAATTAAAATTCAATACAATTTTAATTTGCCAGTCTGAAGTCTGAAGTAATAAGCTTAAGACGTATGAATCGCCCTAACTGGCAATAATTTATTATATATTGGTCTTTATAGTCGCCAAGACGATACAACCGTACTTTAGTTCGTTATTGTCAAAGCATACTTTTTAATCAAGGATAATTAAAATTATTCTAACACTACACATAACTTTAAACAACTACGCGTTAATAATAATTCATTTCCCTGCTTGATGATAAGAAACGATTTCATAGATTCATGATTGTCATATGGAACATAATTTTTGAGCAAGCACGCGTGTCATATATCTTACACAACACTCAATGTATCATAAAAAATGCCGGGTAATTGTCAAGTAATGCAGGTCGACTAAAAATGTGTCATGCTTTAGATATAATACAGGGAAATAAAGTAACACGTGTATGTTTGTGCGGAAAGGCGAAGAAAATGATTATAATATTTTCAAGGATTCTAATCTATCAAGCGGCATCAATTTCAAGGCATGAGTCACCATGCTATAACATCCAATTTAAGATTAAAGAGTACTAAAAAATAGCTATCGATATATTGAGTGCAACGGGACAATAAGTACAGAAAGTAATCAGTTCATCGTGACTCAAGCATCGATACCTATAAGTTTATAAGCGGCTACTTGTAAAATGTTGTTCATATAAAGTCATCGATATTTTCCATGTTCTCATCGCTCTCTAAAATATTTCGTGAAATATGTATATAAAAAAATTCCTATCTTTAAAAATTTAAAATTTACATATACACATTTTTAAAAATAACTATAATTAACTTATAATTGTAGTTGTGTATATGACTAATTTACAATTAATTACAGCGTAAGTTTTATAACGTAATTATGTGCGCTACACTTTATTCTCCTTAGAATCATTAAAAAAAAACTCTCTTTTTCTCGAGTTCTTCCGTGTTAATATCGCAGATCAAAGAATAAAGTAAAGATGTGATATGGCGTTGGTAAAGTTGACAAGCGGCGCGACGAGAGTGCATGCGGAAAGCAGCACTTAGAGCAAAGTGATTTCCGCGCGGAGCGACTTTACCCTCGTAATTTCTTTCCGCTTCCAACGGTGCGGCTTTACGAGGCCGGCGATCGCAAATCTCGGGAAGCGTCTTTTTAAGTTTGCCGCAACCTCGAACGCTGTATCCGCCGAAATTAGATTTGTATAAAAGCCATGCCGGAAAACAGCGAAGTAGAACGAAATATGGAAGAAACAGTTTTATAAGTTCAAGCCGCAAAAGTGCGTTCTTTGTTATCATTCTGTGGATATTGGTAAGTCATAAATTTTTGTTTAAGATTGCTTAAACGTTTAACGATAGCGAAGTCGAAAATATAAATTAGAATTTCAGCACGGCAATTGCGAGCAACAAGACTTGAGCATTAATCGCTGTGACTTTTGACGTGACGTCCAAATGAGTAAACAGTGGAGACAAGGCATTTTTTGTTCGCTTTGTTTCCTCTGTTTATAATTGTCGATCGCGCATCTCTCGGGGACTTCTCTCGGTGAAGCGTGTATAGAAAAGTCTCGAATTTGGGAGAAGCCCCCGAGAGCGAGAAGAGACACGCGCTCTTGGCAACGAAGTCAGTCGCTCTCTGCTTTCCGAGTTGTCGCTGTCAATATTTCGAGTCGCTTGCTCCTGTTCTTTCGCGTACGCTTAATAGGTCGAGCTGTTCGCTCGTTCGCTTGCTTAATTCGCGCTGCCTGCATCGGCGCTTGCTGGCGCTTTCGCGACACGATCTCTTCCATCGTTATAATTGCGATACAGTTTTGTAAATAGTGTATATAGACAAATAAACTGTGCTTGTCCGTCAAATCTGCTCTTTGCCTGTCTCTTCCTATATGCGGTTCGTGTCCTCGCTCGCGCGCTCGGTCCGCTTTCGAACAATTTTGTATAGGGTTTGCGCAAAAATATTAATTTTACGATTGTGTAATATAGTATTTTTGGGTCAAGTACCGCGAATATTAGAACGAGAGCGACGATAACATTAGAATTTAGCAGTCAATCGATCAATCAATTCAACAATCAATTAGTCAGAGTTTGGAAAATGAGTGATATCGTGTTACCGGAGAGCCTATCGGAGGCTCATCGGAGTAGTTGTCATCGGTAGTAGCACTGAGGAGTACCTTTTCCATTTTGCTGAGATGCAAAGCGTACTTGTCGTGTGCCCGGAACTGCATGAAACGCATATTGCTCGACTGGGACAATTCTGTTATGCTCTTTATGCTTGGGAAGAATCTATCAAAGAAATAGAAAATAATCCCATAAAAAATGAGAATGTAATATATAATTTTATGCAATTTTGTTGATAATTTTTCTCCTTATATTAGTCGTTATTAATAATGCATCTTAAATGTCATTTTCTTTAAAATAAACATTTTTATAATCTTGATTTTTTATATTAATAATTTTAAATTGTAAATATCTTTTATCTTTACATCATTATAATAATAATAAGATTTCAAAATGTATATTTAGAGATTAGAATATATATCATATTAAAATAATTTATTTTATACTAAATAACAATACGAATATCTTTTGCAAGTAAAGCACAGTTATAGGTTTAAGTTATAAATAATGGTCGAAACATTTTCTGCCAGACAATTTTTGTAGTAATGATACTCACTTAAACATAGTCTGCACCGCAACGATTGTATTACAATCAGCTAGGGTGTCCTCTTCGGCGGAATTGTTAAGTTCCTTGTTTACGACTACAACGTTTTCAGCTAAAGTGATACCAGCCCGGAGAAGGTCATCTAAACAGTCGATCGAACCGCGCATCCAGTAAACCAACGGAAAGTAGGACACTGCGTCGAGAAACGCGATTTCCGGTTTTCTCTCCAGCAAAAGGATGATCGGATTCAATGATGTTTTTGACCTGACAAATGTTCCTGCTTGTTAATTGATCGCTTTTCCTCGTACCTACTCTACTTGATCAATTTCTTTTAGCTTTAATTTGCGATATCTTTTTTAACTTTAATTGCCAATACGAAATACTTTAACAATGTTAAGAGAAAAACAGCGTGCTTTCTCTCTGTGACCGCGACCTATCGTCTATAAAGTCACATGTAATTTTTAAAAAAATTTGGAATAATTTTCTTTTTAAAGACGTACGTGCGCGCGTACGCACGTCTTTAATCGCAGTTGAATATAAATAGCTTTAGGTCAAAATTGGTTTTAAGTAACACTATAATTAAGAAATATTTGAGATATTTGAAATTATTAAATATTTTTTAAATTAATGAAAAATGTTAACGTGATTAAAAAAAATGTATATTAAAATAACGCTTATAAAATTTTAATAAAATTATAATAACTAATAACAATAATAATTATTTTATTTAATTATAATAAAATTATAACTAAAGAAATAACAATTATATAACACTAATACTAAAGTTTTAATGATACTTATAATAGCGTTCACATTTTTTCAATGTAATTAAAAAGTTATAATAGTTATAACCGCATAGCAATATAGATGAAAAAGTTTCTACTTATTAGCAATTGCCGTATGAAAGCAATTTTATAAAGTTAAGTGAACAATACAAAAACATGTTCACCATTAAATAATTCACCTGCATATATTAAAGCATTAATGATGCAATAATTACCTAAAATGTGCTCTCAATGGTATTATAAAGTTATAAATTCCATTGCTAGCATAATCCGCTGCCAGTATAATGGTCTTATTCTGCCAATTGTATTCTTTGGCGTTTCTATAGCTGCAATGTTGGCACACCTAATAAAACGGCAAAAAGAATCGTGAGTGTCAAAAATCAATACCATTCCGTATTCATAATTTTGTATTTTATTTTCCAGAAAACCCACCCATAGTGCCACATACCTGAGCCAGCTGAAGACAACAGAGAGGCTTCTTCTCCTTGAGAAGATAGCACAAGGTTGGCGAGACTCCAATAAAGGGTGAAACTGGCGGAAATCCCTTGACAATCCTGTAACATTGTTATAACTTAATTATTTTATCCCAACGCCTCTACGTATGATGCTACATTTTGGCGCCGTGCGCCTCTTATTAACAAATGTCGCTTGAGGACGACACGACAACTTGAAAAAGTGTGTCATCGACATAAAGATAATAGAGCTCGACTGATTGTGAGCAGACAGACTTGGTTTTTAAGGATTAAATTAAAATTTAGTTATAAATTTTTATCATATTTTGTGTTAGTATATTAAATAATTATATTTATGCACGACAGTTTTTCTAGAAAAATTACGCCTCTAAAATATGCAGCTCCTTTATGGAGAAAAGGTCGGCTCTCTCGAATGTTATTTACCGATTTTTAGTTCCCTGAAAGTCAGAGATAAGTTGTTTGAAAGAGATGAAAGGGGTAAGTTTGTTTTATATTTTTTCAGATTTCGTATATATATCTTCATGTCACGCGCGCGATCCATCAAACGGTAAATAGTGTTCAACATTGGGATATGGTGTTATGTCTGACCGGAAGCATTTATTACGCGCATAATGATATATTCTGTTTGTATAAATCATATCTTAAAGTATATTTTTAAAAATATCCGAGTTATTTTGCAATAAAATCAATGATGTTTAAAATACAAATTTCAGTGTTAAGTTTTTATACTTATTTATAGCTATTAATTTATTTTTGAAATAACAATGTTATTAAAATTATTTATTATCTGAATTTATCATTTATGTTAAAAATATTTATATCACATTAAAGATTAAATATTATTGATATATTATATATGTATAAGTACGTGCCTCAAATGTCAAATTGATAAAGACGATATTAGATGATAAAGACATAGATTGTAGGGAGGTCCAGATTTAAATTCTAGCTTATAGAGTGATATTTTTTGCAATAAATTCTTTACAGTGATTTAAAAAGGATCTTTATTAGTATCAAAAATGAAATCAATTATCGATTTAAGTATGTGACTTTACTGTTCCAACAAAATGTTGTGTTTTAAGACAAATAATAGGGTCCAATTTGTAAAAAATAAGTTATTTAAAAAAAATATTTTCATGAACCTTATATTTGTTCAAATTGAATGGAACGACTTTAGAACGATATATATTAACAATGTAATTTTTTAATATAAATTATTAAAACTGCTTATAAAAAGAGAGGGGATAAAACGCGCTGTGATTGGTTGAGACCGCGTGTGACGTCATTATTCAGTAATTTCAAATTTTTGCTATACGGTGTTTTATGTATTTACGTATTTACCGATTGTTTTGTTGCAATGTGGCAAAAAAATAACACGGGATTTGTTAAAGCGGATAACTTACTCAAAGTAACAGTATTAATGGTTTCTGATTTTTTTGCTGAAAGTGATGTGTTTAATATCGCAGAAACTTGTGGTGTAAAAGCTAAGAAATAAGTATATTTTTAAAAACTTGCAATAACAGGAAATAAATAGTAAAATTTATAGACAGATACAAGATACAGTATGAAACGATATATCAAAGTGTTATTAACGATATATCAAAGTAATTTGAGTATTATATACAACATATACATGACATAATTAACCTTTAATACACTCTTGTCATCTTGTCGATGTACACTTTGGTAGAGCTGAAGGTGAAAACTACGGCGATCCAGCGGTTGGATATGTGGAATTGAGACGGGAAAAAAGCTTATGCCATATCAGAGGAAAGGTTTGTCCTGAGCACAGAGTGAACAATAAGGCGTATGCTGTATCAATGCTAGTCAACGAGGAAACTGAGAGGGTCGAATATATTAGGTGCGAAGACTGCGCAGCTTCAGAAGGTAATTATAATTAACGCAGTAAAGAAAACGTTAATTGTGTATATTAACTGTGCAATTCTATGTGATTTAAGGTGGTTGTAAGCATGCCATCGCTTTCCTTATGTGGGTTCACCGTCGAAGCGAAGAGCCTGAACCGACAGCGATGACGGTCTGCTATATTGGAAGAAACCTCGATTGGCACAAGTTGGAGCTAATGTAAGAAGCATGAAAGCAAAAGATTTGCTACCATCGAAACAAACTCCAGTTCTTCCAAACAGTACTAGCTTCTTACAGACTGTATTGCAAGAAATGGAAAAAAGAAATTGTGACTGCCAACTGTCAAGGCATTTTGTCCATGTAAAATCTCATAGAGATTTATCGATGCACTCATTAATGTTAAAATTTTATAATACCTTTACGTGTAAATCTGCATTTTTAGTCATTTTTGATGCTTTCAATACAAACTGTCTACTCGATCTAACCTGTTTACTGAATAATGACGTCACATTGACGACGCCATCAATGCGCGCGAAAAATTGGGCGTTTAAATCAATCGCAATTTTTAAACTCATTAAAAAAATTATTTAACAATTTTTAATTACTTTTGTTATTGTAATAGTTGTTTTTACTATCAAAACTTTAATTTAAAATAAAAAACGAAAAATCGTGGAGGTATTGATAAGCAGTTTACTGATGACAATGAGTTGGAAAACGTATACAAAATTCACACGAGAACATTATTATTAAGCTACCAAGATCCAAAGCCCGACCAAAAATAACATTTTTTTAAATTAATTGTTAATTGATATTATTTAATTTTAAATATTAATAATAAAACAAATTAAAATTTAATTTATATTAGTTTAAACAGAATTATAACACAAATATTATAATTACATAATTATTAACAGCCTCGAAACACTTATTTTTGATATATACTTACGACGTCGATACTTCAACCAGCAAATCTTTAAGTTTATATAGGGTATTCCAGGAAGAAAAATCACTACTCTGAGAGGTGATAATATCGGTCATTTTAAGCAGAAATGTTTATATGAACAAGCGTTTTATTTTGAAAAAGACGGTTTTCGAGATAGAACTATTTAAATGTATAACAGTTGCAAAATTACTGATAAGAAAGATACATGCTTCACATAACACTGTTATGATAACAGTGGACTGTCGCACAAATGCAGCAATGGTATTACCATCACAGAAGTCGTAAACATACAGCATATCTGCATATTGAACATTTATAAAAATGTGCGGCATTTTTTATAACACTTCTACAATGTCACTATCAACAGTCAACTGTATGTGAAGTATGTATGTCTTTTAGTAATTTTACAACTGTACATTTAAATAGCTCTATTTTGAAATAGGACACTTGTTTATATAAAAATGCTTAAAATGACGAATATTTACTATCACCTCCCAGAGTATGTGACCTTTCCTCCTGGGACCACTTTGTATAAAAATGTACTATGTATGTACATTAAATGTATTGTAATATATATGTATAAGTAAACTAAAATTAAAATAGGATGTAGTTCCAAATGACCCCTGCTTCTAATCGACCTAAAATTTTACTCATAAGTTGTTTTCGGTGTGAACAATAAAATCCGCGTGGTCCAAACTTCGGGAAATAAAAAAATTTTTTTTATGTTAGCACTTATCGGCTAAAATCGATTCTATATGATATATATGTTATTGTAAAAGTGATAAATTCGATAATTATATGTAAATTACTGGTTATTATGCATAATTTTCAACATACGATGGTAAAGGTGATAAATTATAGCAAATTTATTAATTTTACCGGTAATTGTATCCAAGACTTTTTGGTAAAAGTAATAATAAATCTTTCATTAATTTTGTTGTGGGTGGGAAAGTGTGAATAATCTATTGTATTCACGCATATACTTTTCTATCCGACAATTCCTATACAGAACAAAACATCTAATAGATATCCAATGGATATTTACATATCCATATGACGTCCATATCTATTATGGATATCTAATAGATATCTAACAGATTTAAAAATATTTATATCTCTCAAATAACCGGGGGCAGGGATATCCATTAGATCCACGTGTTATCCACATATCCATGTCCATGAAGTATCTGTCAAAGATATCCATTAGATATCCACGCATATCCATGTCCACAAAATATCTATTAAAGATATCAAGCGACGCAGTAGCGTCGCGACGCCAAGTACATAAAAAGAGAGCTAGCAGACGACGCTACCAAGTAGCTTATCCGGAGTTTTCAGGCCGATCGATTTTTTGAATCAAATATCTCAAGAAAGAAAACTGCGATCGAAAATCTGACGACAATTTTCTAGTATAATATTAATATACAAGCTTTCGATTGCAACTAATCTGATTAAGATTGGTGCAGTCAATACTGAGATCTCGAAATCTTACATGTCAAAAATGTGAATTTTTTCGGCGAAATCTCAGCAAGAAGTTCAAATTTCCGTCACACAGACACGCGTTTGAATGAATATATCCACGCAAATATCTAATCAATATCCAGTGTACGTGTAATATCTATATAAATATCCACTGGATATGCTATAGACATCCACTGGATATCCTATGGATATACTGCTTCCACGCATTATACACTTTCCGCGCAAAACGAGATGCCACATGCATTTTTACAACTTTCCACGTGTGCTATATTATTATATATACTATATATATTATATTTTTTATATAGGGGGTAACTTGGGGGAATATGCCACACTTAAGAAAAATAGGATTTTTTTTCCTATTTCTCTTTCTTTTTGAGGTATCTTTGCATACTGGTCTTTTTTTTTCTTCTTTTATCTGTTATTTATATATAGTTTTAATGAAATATTTTGATTCTTTACTATTAAAAAGAAAGAAATACAAAAGTGTTGTAAAAGTGGCATATTACCCCCATGTGGGGGTAATATGCCACATATACAGAAATGTATAGTAATTTAACTTTAGAAGGACATTCTTGTCTAAAAACATGTAAAAGAATATTTTTATTACAATTTTAATAAAACACTAAGAAAATTTTAGAAAGCACGTTGTCATCATACTTGTCATACTGTACTTACCCCATAAAAACTATAATACTGATAGGAAGTAAGTAAAACTTGGGCAAAACGTCAAATACAATATTTTTAACAATTTCACAGTATTTACAACAACGCTCCTATAGCCGTAGCTGTTAAACATAACAAGTGGCATATTCCCCGCACTGGCATATTCCTTCCAGCTACCCTATGTTGTATATATCATATAAAACCGATTTTTTATTAGTCGATAAGTGCTGTCATAAACATTTTTTTTTTATTTCCCGAAGTTGGAACCACGCGTATTTTATTCCTCACATCAAAAACAACTTAGGTGTAAAACTTTAGGTTGATCGGGAGCAAGAGTTATCCGGAACTATATCCTTAAAATAAATGAAATATATTGTAATAAATAATTAAGCAAATCAAAAATGGAGATGTGTAGAAGCGTAAAATAAGAGACTCACCCTTTGAAACTGCTGGACGGAAATCGTGCAGTAAGACGGCAGTGCACAAAGACGATGCAAGAAGGAAGACATCGAAAACATCCATGAGGACATATAAGGTGTCAGGCAGGACAGCATCGAGCAGCGATTCAACGGCACCGTTGCCGTTAGTGAAACAGGCATCGAGAGACATTGAGACAGGATACATCAACCATTGATTTGCATGACTTATACTTAACGATTAAAGATGAATAAACATCAGTGCGTCAAAACATTCGCGTCACGCATAAAAACGATTCGATCTACCGTGTTCGATACTTTACGCTTTTCAGAGAGATGGACCAAAACGTCAACAAAACATATATAAAACAATAAAAAATTATAATTAAGAAATCTATAATTGGATCTATATCTCTGGGGTCTTACTTTGAAGCTTTATATTGTTTGGCGTGTGCACAAAAAAACACATCCTAGATTTTTTAAATCTATTTAGAGATATCAGAGATCGCGTAGTTACTGCTAGCTATATAGGCAAAGCACTATTGCTACTTCAGACTAGCAAAGTATATAAGGAAATGTAAAAGCTATGTACGTTCATTTATATGTATAAAATATTTTAGAAACCACTCCTTATGTAATCAGTAGACATTAGATATTACATTATTAAGAAGAGTTAATTTTTTTTATATTATATATATATATATATATATATATATATATATATAAAGGATTATAGATATTTTAGATACATAAAACATAAATAAAAGATAAACTTTAATATTTTTTTCTATAAACTGGAAAATCGCAATTGTTAATAGAAAATTTTAGTTATTTTATTATTAAAAATATAACAAAACAGTAATTTAGAATTCTAAAACACTAAAACATTTAAACCGGGTAAAATCTGTAGTATATGTTTGAATTCACGAATAGATACAGGCTCATTAGAACTGATAGAAGATAATGACATATACAGTGATTACTTGCGTAATTAAATTAATCTTTTAAATTAAGATTTTAATAATACATTGTATAATTTTTAGTAATTACAATTATCGAAAATTATCAATAATTATTCTATAAAATTCCAGATAAACAGAAATATAATAATATTTCTTAATTACAGCCATTTTTGCTTGTTATATAAGTCAGAGAGATGCAAATATAAATTATAAATCCTATCATCAAAATAACGGCTCTTGCGCTCATGTGAACTAACACTAGCTTTCTGACAAGATAATTATGATGTTGAGAGGATAAATAAAGATAAAAGCATATCGCAAAGAGCCAGGGTGTACACGGTGCATATTTGTATAACTCCAAGAATACCTATATGCAAGTAACCTTTTTTTCCTTCTTTCAATGACACAGAATGAACGATACAATGACTCCTGACACGTTTTTAGTGCTAATGACGTCATTAAATTAAGAATGCGTCAAGAGCCGTATATAGCTGTACCACCTTTTTTAAAAAAACACCGTGACCCCGTCTACAACGTAACTCTGCAGAGGTTTAAAAATTTCATGATAATATAAACTGGAATATCAAAAATTGATAAATAAAAATATTAATACGTCATTGTTGTTTTAACGTAAATTTTAGCTAAATTCACTAAAGTTTTTAAAAAAAACGTAAAGCAAAATTTTTAAATAGATACACAGGTTGTATATTATGTATATATATAATTGTCATTTTTCTTCTTTTTGATTTCAAAACAATTTTGGTAATTTGAGAGAGAGAGAGAGAGAGAGAGAGAGAGAGAGAGAGAGAGATCCAATTTGAGAATAATAAATAAAATTTTAAATATTAAGAATTAATTTATACGCAAAAATATACGCGCAAATAAAAAAAATATCCTTAACAAATCACAACACTAAATAGCGTATGCTCTGTGCAGCCATCTTTGATACAGTAAAATATGCACTGCCTTTCACTGCATTACAGTAAACACAAACTGATTTGTATATTGTTTGAATACTTCCGATGCGTAAACATTTCTTATTTGTATCTCTTTGAAAAGACACAACCCGAAACAGCATACACCAACAGTATATAGGACGCAGCATATTAGCATATTTTACTGTATCAAAGATGGCTTCAATTCGGCACAAAAATTCCTTTGAATACGCCATCTAGTGTTATATAGAAATGAGTGTAAAAAATGCATTAAAAAATTGCATAAAGAAAGTAAATTGTTTAAGAGAACACTTTGATATTTTTACTTAATTTGATTTATACAAATGATGATTATGATGATTATGATGATGTATAATGATGTTTTTATTTTTTAAAATAATAAAACATGATATATCTTACTTTCCAAATATTTGTTTTTTTTTTCAAGAAATTTATATTTATATAAATCGCAAATTATTTTACTATAATATAATAAGATGCTTATAAATTAAAACAGAAAGATGAATAAGATTCAATATTATTAATTAATGTTTGATTTATTATTATTATTAATGAAGTTTATAGAACAATTAAATCATTATTTCTTCATTAATATCAATCTCGCAAAATTTGAGATTTTTCTTTTACGAGTAATTTCTTCACATATTCAACTAGTGTGCGCAGATACAAAAAATATAAAATATATACAATATGCATAGAGATTTGTGATGCACATAAATAAAAATCCGTTACATCAAGACCGCATCATGCAGGTGCACGAGACAAAGTGCGAGATTGTTTGTCCTCGAAGGATTTTGCATTTGTGCTTTAAGTTATTATTGATCGATATGTTCATAATGCATATTACATCAATATTAAATAATTCGGAAGAAGAGAAGAAAAAACACAAATTTCTGCTAATAATTTTCTCTACTCGATTTGCTTCTCTATTTTTAACTAGCTATTCTTCGTGCTGCATAATTGTCAAAAACTGCCGTCATGGATCCTTAAATCCAATGTATCACAATGGAAAGGAGAAAGACAAAATATACTTACGCAATCTTCTCGCTTGGCGATCTCCAAGGAACGTCATCATCCATTTCATCCTCCGACTCGTCAGCCTCGTGGTCCAAGGATTCTTGCCCAGGCAGATGTAACGTCGAGCTAGTCAGCATATCTGGTACTGGTAGAATACTTGGTCTTCTGCTTCCTAAAATATTGCAAATAAAAGATCTTTCTCTTTTTTTCTAATATGCAGATTATCTTGTAATCTATTGAAACTCTTTTTTTACGTTTATATAAAATTTATACATTCACTCTAATAAGCTCAAAAAAAACTTTATCCTTGAGCCAAAATATGTCATTATCTATATAAATAAAATAGAATGTCTGTATATGTCTGTATGTCTGTTCTTTATACACTCTTAAACTATTCGACCGAATTTTTACCAAAAATATATAAAACTAGCATGCCCCGCGGCTTCGCTCGCGACCTCATATGCATGGCTCTCATACGCGTAGCTTTTGCTATATTGCTATTTAGTCTCTACTCAAAAAGAATAAATACCGGGTCACAAAATAACATCACAGGAAGATTCAGTCAATTATTTCCCGAATAATTGGAAAAATTTTGGATACCGGTTTCTAAAAAGATCGGTAACGAAAAACTATACACTTTATAATACTCCCCGGAAAATTCTACTCCTATTTTATATACTTTTGGTAAAAATTCGGTCAAATGGTTTTCAAGATCATATCAAACAAAAAAAAAGACTACAAACTCTGTCTCTTTATTATAATAGTAAAAATAATAGTATAAATAGTATACAAAAATTTTGTAACCGATTTTCAAAAAGATACCGGTTTCCAAAAAGATCGGTAACAAAAAACTATACAGTTTATAGCACTTCCCGGGAAATTCTACCCCTGTTTTATATACAATTCTTTAAAATTCAATTAAATATTTCCCGAAAAATTCAAAAAACTTCTGATACCAATTTCCAAAAAGATCGGTAATAAAAAATTATACACTTTATGGTACTTTCCACGAATTTTCCAAAAAATTCGAAAAACTTCTGATACCGGCTTCCAAAAAGATCGGTAACAAAAAATTATACACTTTATGGCACTCCCCGAAAAATTAAACCCCTGTTTTATATATAATTCTTTGAAATTCCGTCAATTATTTACCGAAAAATTGAAGAAATTAAAAAAACCGGTTTCCAGAAGATCGGTAACAAAAAACTATACACCCTATAACATTCCCCGAAAATTCTACCCCTATTTCATATATGTTTGGTAAAAATTTAGTCCATTGGTTTTCGAGATCATAGCGAACAGAAAAACTGCAAACCCTGTTGCTTTATAATAATAGTATAATAGGGGTAGAATTTTTCGGGAAGTGTTATAGAATGTATAGTTTTTCGTTACCAATCTTTTTGGGAACCGGTATCCGAAACTTTTCCAATTTTTTGGGAAATAATTTATCGAATTTTAAAGAATTGTATATAAAACAGGGGTAGAATTTCCCGAGGAGTGCTATAAACTGTATAGTTTTTTGTTACCGATTTTTTTGGGAACCGGTATCCAAAATTTTTCTAATTTTTTGGGAAATAATTTACCGAATCTTAAAGAATTGTGTATAAAACAGGGGTAGAATTTTTAGGGGTATGCATTAGGGCCTAGGGTATGCATTAGGCATTTTTTTTCTCCAACGAGAAACAAAAAAAAATGGCCAAATATCTTAAAATTAGCGTAAATTAGACAACATATAATGTTGGAAATAATGAAGTAATTTGAAGGAAAACGACTCCCGGGCGAAGCCCGGGTAACCAGCTAGTAATAAATACATGTTTATTTGATAGATTTATTTTTTTGCTAAAATTAATTATTACTAAAGGAAAGTTCCCTATTATGAGATGTACCACATCTATTTAGTGATTATCGGAAGTTTATGAGCAGAATTGAAAAATGTAGTAGGTTATTTTGAAGGGAATTTAATAAGCTTTAAGATGCTAAAATGTAAAATCTAATTTAAATATTAATTTTTCTAAAAATTAGGAAAATGTAAAAAATGAGCTTCATGCAAAATCGAAAAAGTGTGCTCCTAATATGAGATACCCCGAAAAATCGCTAATAAAGTGCAAAATACATCGGTATTGCTATTAGAAAACTTCATTTAATGTCTCTGAAATACAAATGTAATGAAAAAACTTATTTGCAATAATCGCAAACCCACTTATTATACTCAATATTTCCAGCGCTGCCAGTGTGCGCCCAGCATGAGCATGCGATCACCATCAGCACACTTTTGTAAGTTTGTATAAACCTTGCCTTAACTTTAACATAGTATTTTCCCTCTTTTTATTACTGTACAATAACCTTCATACTCTACCAACTAGCAACGATCGTCATCCTGAACATATATTACGGACCCCACGCCTTTTGGTTTCGCGATCACCAAATCTCTCCTCTACAATTAAGCAACTCAACATATCCTGTATTTTCCTATTAATACGACCTTACTCTATCGTTGCATATAGAACTCATTGTCAAATATTTATTTATTATATAATAAACGAGGTTCAAAGTCTCACCTTCATGGTACTTGACAACATCCAAATTCACAATTTCGATATTTGTAACGAGTGCATGCACGATCGAACAACAATTTTTTACTAAATAGGTTTTACACTAAGAGCTATAAGTTCATGGTGGAACCAACAAATAGAACCTATTTAGTTTAGCAGAAACCCCGCTATCGCATATTAGGAGCTTATCTCATAATATAGGGGACTTTTCTCTATATAAATATTTAATAGTAACCACTACAGCTTCCAAATTATATAATGTGATAAATAGTAATATAATTTTAATTCAATAGCTATATAGTAAGTTATCGAATTAAAATTCAATTAAGACATAGATAAATAGCCAGACATATACATATATTTTTCAATCAATTGTAAAAAGATTTTGCTTGAAAACTTGTAACTTTTATTTAATATTATTATATATATAATGTGTTATTAATATTAAATATTTAAGTATCATTAAAAAAATCACTAATAAATTGTTTAAAAAATTCATTTAAAGTAATAAATAAAGTAATAAATTCTTAGTACGCGGACAATACAAAATATTTCATGAAGACATTTGACAAAGAGAATATGTTTTGCGATTTCTTAAAAATATTACATTTTACAAAAAATTTGTCGTATTTATAATTTGTACACTAGATAAAAATTTTATCTTAATCGTATCAACGTATTGTTAGAATAAAGAAGGAGGATATCAGCCTAACTAGTAAATAGATATTCTAATTTTATTATAGTATTGTACAAATATATTAATGTATATACAATAACTGAAAAGCACTTTGGGGGGGGCCTAAGTCCGACTCGGACTGTTGCGCCATTAAATTTGAATTTGAATTAAACTGAAAAGCATAGCTATATGTCTATTTGTAGAAATAACTTTTGAAATTAATGAAAATACTAGTAATTAAAAATGTTTCAAACTAATTTTATACGCATAAAAGTATGTCAAATCCATAAAAATAGTAATTTTAATAAAATTTTGTTGAACACATTTTTAGATGACCTTTAACTATCAGTTTCATTTACATGTCAATTAAAGTCCAATTTTAAATTTGATATAATTTTTATGCTTTTCTCTAATATAAAAGTATATAAAAGAAGTAAAATTAATAAAACTGTTTCCCAATTTTGGAAAGTATTATATATATATATATATATATATATATATATATATATATATATTGCACTAAATATATTTAATGAATAAAACTGACCTCTCCTTTGCATTAGAATTTCTGGACTAAGCAGATTAGGATTCGGATCGAGAGATCGTGGCACGTCAAGATGATTTCCCGTGATTGGTGTTTGTGGTGTTGATCCTCCCTCTTTTAAGCATTGCCTCGAGTCCCCAAATCCGCCGGGATCGAGATAAGTCGCTGTAAAATATAAGATTGACCGCGATAAATGATTCTAATATCGAGATTGATTTTCATAATATTCAATAGTCTGATAAAGTTGCGAATACGCTATAAGTAGAAATGTCTTCATAATAACCGATAAACATGAATAAGAGAGACGCATGAGTGCTTTTTTTTTTAAATAAAATGGGAAGAAAATAATTCATTTTTTGGAGAAAAGAAATACTATCTCGTCTGGCTATTTTATGTTTTTTGTTGTATATAATAAATAATTGTACATTTATGTGTTCTCTTAATATGCAGCATTTAATGTAATTTACACCAAATCACGTAATGAATATACATAATTGTATAATTTATGTCTGTGCTGTCCATTTCATGACGAACAATAAAAATTATATACAAGCGTGTCCAAAAACAAGCATCTTCCAAAAATTAATAATTGCTTGGCATCAATGGCAAGTTTGGTATCAATTGCAATTCTAGAAAAATTTTTTTAACACTCAATTATTTTGATAAAAAAGTAATAATAAATGAAAATTTTATTTTAAAAATAAAGAAACTAATGTTTTTTTCAAATAATTTACAACTGTTTCATTTAATTAAATATCTTTTCAATTGTTTATAATGCTAAAGAAAGTTTGTAGTTAGAAATTATTAGTTGATATTTAATACTCGTATTAAATCATGATTTCCGAGTGATTCTATATTGTATTATATTTCACATAAACTATCATTTTTACTATCATCTATATTCTTGTCTATTTTAACTTTCTTTCTATTTTATCTATTAGGGAGACCGGGGCACCATGAGCCACGGAGTACCATGAGTCATTAACTGTTTAGGATAATCTAGAATGTTTAGGTTGATATAACTATAGTATCATGTGACAGTTACTTCATTGCCCATACTTTGTATCTAAGTGATAGTGATCAAAGTCCGTTGTCTCGTGACACACGTGACATGAATGATTTTCGTGATACATCTACTACAAAACCAATATTAAAACTTTTTTAATCAGTTAAAAGTTTTAATTGATTAAAAATGTTTTAATATTGGTTTGGTAGTAGAATATACATGTACTGAAACTCAGGTGCAACTTTCTAGGTTTCTTTTGTGATTTTATAACACTATAGATAATCATGTATAATTTATTTTTTAATTTCATTTTACCGTTTTCTATATTAAGTGCATTCGGGGCACCATGGGACACTCAATACTGGGGCACCATGGGTCACACATTAACCTATGCACACCATCGAGGATATTGATAGATAAAGATTTACAGTCAACGGCACAATAAAAAAAGTAGCTAATGAAGTCCCAAACCAGTTTAAAAGTCGCGCAGAAATTAGAAGCTATCTAAAGGCAATACATCAGTATGAAACTAGAAAACGTAGACAACAGGGTAACAGCAAAATTTTGACCAATTCTCCGAAGAAAAAAAAACTTAATAGAAAAAAAGAAAAAACAAGAAAAAAAGGGAAAATAAGACACGAAAAAGAAAAAAGTAAAAAGACGTCCTTAAAGTTATTAATAAAGAGGGTTATTAATGTGATGAATTAGATAAAGAAAAGAGTATAAACGTTTATGTTTTTTGTTTGTAAAAGAGTATGGACATTTCTTTTTTGTTTGTAAAAGAGTATGAACATTTGTTTTGTTTGTAAAAAAATGAACATTTATGTCTTTTGTTTGTAAAATGTTATTTTTTATCAAAGAAAACATGTCAGAAATAAGTTTTTTTCCAGAAAATAATATTTCAATAGTGGGCAGTTCGGCTATCTTGTCTGTCCTTTAAAATCCTGAACAGTGTGATAAAAAATGTATAAAATAAAATATATTTTCAACTTTTGTAACATTTTGTTACTTCTTGAATGAATAAATCTAGTTTTTGTGTGTGACCCATAGTGCTCCAGTGACAGACCTATGATGCCTCGGGTATGGGGCACCTTGGGTCATTTCTCAAAAAATGTATTTCAATTTTTTTCTAAAAAATTAATCAATATTTATCAAATATGCTAAATAAACTTTAAAATATACATTGTGCTTTAAGGAGGTTTTACAGGTACTCTCTAGTCAGTTGAGAGATGAAGAGAAAATCTTCAAATTCATCGATTCTAAGTATTCATAAAATCTTTTCGTGAATTTTAATGACGTTAGAGCTTATATCATACCCATATTAGTCGAAGTGAGGAATAATTAAAAATATCGTGTAAGTGCTCCTTTGACTCTGGCGGCTTATGAAAGAAAATGTGGTAACATCGCGAACTTGACAGTTCTGCTCATATGACCGTGGTTATTTAACAATTTCACATAATTCTAGAGCGAGTACTTCTCCGTAAGCGCTCGTAAACGTTAGGTGCTTAAGTTTGAGGTGCTGTCATACTGTGGTGCTGTACTGGCTGTACACTTTTCACGCGGGTGCAGTCGCTGCGACATTGCCAAATCTCCCTTGTTATTCGAAGAACGCTACGTGAACTGTGATATGGCCTGTTTCAATAGCCAATATCACAAAATTTTACGCGATAACCCTTGTTTTCCTCGATATTTTTGAAAAGCTTAGATTAAGATCTATAAGAGCTCCATTTTTTGAATCTTTGGTTGGTCGCCTTTATATAATTAATATCTCGTTTCCTGTCTCCAAGAGCCCCTCTGCTATATGTAGCTCATGTTAAAAACTGTGATTTCAAAATTTATTTTTGCAAATTTTTACACGATAACCGATGCTAAAATTTTTCGAGCATTTTTCTCGCATCTCAATTTATACGTCCATAAAATTTTTTTCAATTTTTAGATACATCCATTATCTATAGAACCTCCTTAACTATTTAAAAAAAAATGAGACAAAAATCTTATATTTAAAGATACTTTTCAGAGTTTGAATTTTTGTGGCTCATAGTGCCCCGGTCTCCTCTATATATATGTATACTCATGTTTTTTAATACACCGATTAATCGATAACATATCAGATTATTGTTATCGTATCGCAATCAAAATCTGGTATAATAAATTAATTCGAATGGAACATAATGGATCCGCAATATTTGACATTATAGCTTCGTAGTTTTTTATTCAGAAACCGCACTTATTGACCGTCGTTTGATGACGAACACTGAATGCCGCATGAACAGTTATATGCACGCAGATTACACATAAAGCGACGTGCAAGCATAAACCACGTCAAGAAAGATATGAACGAAAAGGAAGGAATAGTTCGACACATTTCGGTCGGTTAATCTTCAACCAACACTGTATATTAAGATTTAATCGCACATATGATTCGATATGCATTATTATTCCGAGTCTTCCACATAATTTCGTTTTATAGTACAATAGCATAGTATATGAAATGTATGCAGTATAGTAAAGTAAATTTGTGAACAAAAACGTTTTAAAGTCAATGAGTTATTTGAATAAAAGTAATTTTATTATTATTTTATATATTATAGGTGTTAAGTATTAGATTATTTATCATCAATAAAATTTCATTAAAAGAATTTATACATTTTTTAGATAATTTGTGAGTTTGTATAAAGAATAAATAGAAACATTAATATTAAAAAAGATTCGTAATATGCATCAAATTGATACAATTTTTTAATTAATAAAAAATTGCTCATAAACTTGTATTACAACATCACCATTGTTCCTTCTTTCTCTAAAAACAGTGCTTGCTATTTTATTAATTATTACTGCAATTCTACATTCATAGCTGTAAAGCATTGTGTCTTATATGTGTGTACGTGAGTATGTATGTTGTAGGTATGTGTATATATCCCAAGCAGCAAAATAGGGCGAAATTACGTTTATTCGACCTTCTGATAGGTTCAAAAGTCTGTTCGACCAAGCCCAACTTACGTCAAATCGACGTCGAAAGAAGGTAAGTGGGGAATAAAGTTGAAGTAATTTTACGGTTGAAATTAGGTAATGCAAGGCATTTCGCCTTATAAGTCATAGTCTGATTCGGTGAAATGGACCTATCAGAAGGTCGAATATCGGTAATATTTTGGTAATTTTGACCAATTTGTGCCCTCTCTTCGACCTAACTTTTGTCTTTGAGACATCTAGTAGATGGCAGCGCTGCACATCACGAAAAAATATATATTCCATATTAGTTCTACCAAGACGGGTCTATGCTACAGTCATAGCATATGGTTCAAACCAGCCATGGAAACTCAGAGTAAAATATTAATAGAGTCCACCACTACGTCGGTTTTGAAACTGAATATCGTGTGACATGTAACAGAAATATAAGTGCGAAAGAAAATTTTCTGTACAGAATTTTATTTTACTTCGTTAAAAGCAACGCGATGTCGAAAATAAATAATTTAAGCAATTATTAATTAATCGTTAATTATTTAGCAATAATATTTTTTGCATTTAGCACAATAAAAATATTTTAATCTTGCACCTAACGTGAAAAGTATCGCAAAATAGATTTTTTTTCAATTCTTAGTTACTCTGAAAGATATAATATAATTTATTTTATAATGCCTATAATTTTAGAAAGCGTTTTGATGTATCATGGCAGACATACTGGTTCTCATAATAATGGCTGATTTAATGTTTTCGTCTGAATTTCGACCTGTAAGTCGAATTTCTCTACTGTGAAAACCAAATATTAAATTTTGAGGGCAGATTTCCTTAATTAGGGCATTTTTACTTCAAAGTCGTTGACTTTAAAATCGTCTTGTCGATCAATAAGGCATTTTGACTAATAAGTCTGATTTCCCTATTTATAAGTTAAATTGACTTCAAAGATCGACTTTGAGACACGGCGTGCTTCGAGATCTGTGGATCGATATATCGAGAAATCCCGGTCGGCTGTGCCGCGAACGTAAACATTGATCATGAGTTCACCGTGTGACGCGGTCGAGTGCGAACGTGTTTTGTTCTGTAACGACTCTTTCTCGCAAATTCGCTGTTGCTCGCGCGAATCGTCTCGATTATTTTATTTATTACAATATAGAGAGTTTCTTCTGTACTTTGTAACTTCTTGAAAAATCTCATCCCCCCGGGTGACGAGCGCCGAATTAATTCCCGTGTGTTTGTGTTTCCTAGCATAACGATCGCAAGCCTTGTACAATGAGAAAAATACAGTAGGAAGATATTAGTGTGTGTCGGGCGTTAACCTCAAATTATTCATTTATCAAAAGGTCTTACAAAATTATTTATCAGCAAACAGGAATCGATACGTACAATAATTATAGATAGGTTATGGTAACTTTCAATAATTTAAGGTCCAAGACCAATAACTAACTCTCAGGGCAATTTTGCTGGGCATTTCGACCTAAACTCGGACCAATTTCCCTTATAGGTCATTTTCCGTGGTAATCTCAACTTTGTAGTTAACTCGTAGTACGGCCGCGAGGTTTATTTCGCGCCTAAAATATTCCCTATTAGTCAAGTCAAACACACAGGACTAATATATGGTAAAAATTAGGTAATCCTGACCAATTAAGTCATATCGCCTACGAAATTGAAATTAGGTAATACAACCAGGTCACATTTCCTTCAAATGGGGGTCTAATTTTGACTTATAAGTTGAATCGACTTTGAAGGCATACCTTTGATCAAAATTTAGTCATTTACAACCTAATGTATAACTTTAAAGTCATTAAACTTTGAAGGCATTTTGTAGGTTTGAACTACGTAATTTTCAACCTGTACTTAAGACTTCAAACGCTATTTGATTTTTAAGACATTTTTTTTATGTCGAAAGTTGGTAATTCTTCACTTAATTAGGGCAATCTGATTTTGGTTTGGTTAAGATGCCCTGCTTTGCTGCTTGGGATATGTATGTGGTGAGATATGAACAATTAATAGACAACTTTCTAGGCAATATTTAACGACGTCTATTAGTGCAATGAATAAAAATGTAAAAAAAATGACAAATCTAAAGAACTATAAACTATTTTTATATTTATACCAATTGTGATCAGGTGCTTATTTTGAATCATTAACTCTTTGTACCCAGCAGTTTCACTTTGAAATTCTTTTGCTTCAAAATCTCGATTTTAACTACAATAATTTTACTTAAAAAAAAAAAAAAATTTTTAAATTAATTGAAAATAAATATACTGGTATTCAAAGAGCTAAACTTTTTCAGTCAAATAAATATTAAAAAATTTAAATTTAATTATTAGATATATTAAACTTGGACAAATAGTGTAAAGTTTTTGAGTTCGCGTGTATAAACATTACATTAAAATTTTCTTAAAATCAGATTTTCAAGACTTTTTATGAGTCTACAGCCCAATTCAGTAATAAATTATTAGATAATTTGTCTGTATTATAAATTATATAAATTATTAGTTAATTAATCTATATTATATCTATACTAATTTGCCCAAATTCCAGATATTGAAATTTTTGGAGAGCGCGATTTGACGGCTTAACTTTTCGTGCGCCTAGTTGGGTTTGAGAGACCCATTAGTGTGCTTTTGAAGAAACTAACTTTGTAATCGGGAACGCTGGCGGCCTGAGTATTTTAAGTAGCTGCTGTTTATCTATCATCGTGCTCCCACCATTTTATATATATATATATATATATATATATATATATATAAGTTCATGAAAATATAAAATAAATAATACTTTCGATAAAAATTTTATATTATAATTATACCAAAATATACTTTTTTCAAATTTTCGGGTTTGTCAGACCCGACCAGGCGTACCATACCGTACTTTTTAGAGCGAAATAAGAGTCTAGAAGTAAAAGTAAAATTAAAGGAGAAAAAAAAGAAGAAGCATATAGCAAAGCGCATGCGACACTCACGGTGGACATTGGATGCGAGTAAGTTGTAGTGTTGGGTTGGTATGGGTGTGCTAGGGAGGACCTGCAAAATAACCTGCGGCGGCAACGGGGCCCTGTGACCTTGGGGACCATTTGATCGGTCCTGCGCACGGGGCCCCGTGCAGGTCTCCTGTCTGCAGAGTGTTTCGCTCAGCGCAATGTTACAACTGTTGGAAAATCGTTGGTGCGCGTCGGCACTGTTGCTGATTGCTGTACCGTTCCCGTCGCCGCCACCGGTGCAGCTGGTCGATATCGTCGTCGTGGTGGTTGTCGTCGTCGTCGCCGATGTTGCCCCTGTGGAATGCATGGCCGCCGTCATCGTGTTGGTCGTCGGGGTGCTCGTTGCCGACCCGTTATTCGCAGAAGTCACGTCCGTTTTCGTCTCGATGACCACCTGCGTTCCCTCGCCAATACCGCCCTGATTATTCGCGACCACAAACGCGGAATTCTCCTCCTTGGTGATGCTCATATAGTAGCAAGTGTCGGTCTTCTTCATTATATGCCGTGGCCCTGCGCATAGAAATACACGATTGGCATATGAATGTGTATAGCAGTCTTTCATTCCATATTTATAAAGAACTACTCGAACTAATTTGAACACTTTATTTCTCTATTATTTTTTTTATTTCTAATTATTACAATATGTTCTTAACTTCTCTCGATATAATTAATCATTTTTCAGGATACATATTAGGGTAACTCCGGTACTTACGTCGCGCGAGGATTTACGCCGCAGAAGTCAGAAAAAATAGAAGGAATAAAGGTATACTTGATCGCAATCACACTGTTATATGCCTTTATGTCATATTAGTATTGTGTTGTAATTTTAGTTTTTTACTGTTAATGTTAACGAAACCGTCGTGAGTTGAATCGATTTCTCACCGTAGTAAGAAGCGCGATCATATATTACGACTTACGTAAAATGATTACTGTAGGATGCAAAAGGTTTAATGGTTATTTCATGATACACATAAGTGTAGAAGAATAGTAAAGGATACAGCAAACAAGTGCATAGCTCTTGTATTCTTTGTTTAGCTTGATATCTTATATATCTCACCTGTTTAGGATATACGGCATTTTTAGCGTGTGGGATTTATGCCATAGTACAAGCACTCCGTAAAAATAAAAATCTTCTGTGTATTTTTTTTGGATCGTATAACAATAAATTTTAATGCATCTATCGTTCTTTTATTTTCTTCTTAAAATCTTTCAGTTTTTTAATTTGTTCATTATTCTTACACCTTAATAAACTTTTTACACACATTTTATATTATTATGACATTTTATAGCCTTATTTCTAAATATTATTTGTAATTTTTTATAAGGCGTATATTTTACTCATGAATGTCATATATCTCACCCTTATGGGATATATAGAAAAAATGCAAGGGTTTCTAAAAGTTTTTTTTATTAAATATGAAGAATGAATATATGTATATATATATATATATATATATATATATATTTCATATTTCTATTTTTTTTTATAGTGGTAGACAGTATAAAGTTTTTATTGGTATAATTTATATTTGCCTTAAACATAGTAAATATATAGTACTCAATAAATTAAATTTTTCTTAGCTGCGGCGTATATACCGGAGTTACCCTGTACATTATATATTTAATCAAAAAATAGATTATATATAAATATATAAATAATTTTTACCGAAAGTTACCGATATATCATATAATTCAATAGTTCGACGAAAAATTATATGAAACAAAGAGCGAAACGCGTAAGATCTAAATTTTGAGATTACCTTTTATTTAAAATCTTTTTCTATTTATTTTTTATTTTATTTAAAAAAAATAAAGCGCTGGAAAAAGTGTGCCCAAGAGAAAGAGAAATAGTCTAAAAGACACCGGTAATGTGTGTCGTGAGATTACCAGGATTCAACAAGATAGTATCCTCGTAAAATTCCGGAAGTTCTGCCGGTCTGACTGCGACAAGCGCAACTCCGTATTTCCGGTGACTGTGGAAGGACGCGTAGGTGAAGGATTTTCCTTCATACTCCCCAAAAAAGCGGGAGTCGCCGAGAATTATGTGATAAATCTCGTTGCCGGAACATTTACCATATAGTCTGTGCCATTCTTCCTGCGACTGTTGGCCTTCTCTGTGATGAGAAAGATTTCAACTCAGAATTTTCCAGTTTTCATGCGATGTTTACACGATATAACATCACATACAATTACGCAAAATAAACATAAAAATAGTATATTTTATTGCATATTATAGTTTGTTAAATGCATTATAGCATTTAATAAAATTTTGTAATTTTGTGTTTGTAATTTAGTAATAAAAATTTCGTCAAATATATTAAAAATTAAATTAATCATTATTTAATGCACGAAAAAAATTAGCTACCGTAGCAAATCTAGTCGTAAAATATGGACAACTAACATTTTTTGCTGCGAGAGCTATATTTTTAGCAATATAGTAGCAAAACCTTTTGCTACTATTGCTAAAAATATAGCTCTCGCAGCAAAAAATGTTAGTTGTCCATATTTTACGACTCCTTTTTTTCCGTGATGTTTATATATTAAAGATTAAAGATGAATAAATACTTGAATTGCAGCGACATCAGTCTACGTGGCTGTACACGCTACTACGAAATGTGCACGTGGTACTGTGCGGTTAAATTCGTAGCCTAATTATTGCTCTACAATACATTTTGCGCGGCACTTACTGTCCTCTGGATGTGTGTAGCAACAGGGTAACCAACGTCGATGCGCCGGGACACGTGCAATTATTTGCTAAAAGGGCGTATTTAAATTCATCCTCGCACACCACGTGCTCCGCGAACTTCACGTGGAGCTTGTTTTCCGGACGGAAGATTTGAACATATTGAGGAACGTTGGGCGCGAAATCTTTTACCGCCCATGATCTACAATTGCCATACCAAATTTATTTTTTATAAGATTTAGAGGCGCTTTCAAGCTCTAATCGCGAATAATGTAAAAATATTCATTTATTTAGAATTCAAGATAATCCTGCTATCGTGTTAAAGAAGAAAAATTTAAAAAGATTTTAAGTCATAAACTATTTTCATTAATATTGTTTTGCTATTTCTTGAATAAAATTTTTTTTACCTAGAACGTATTTCAGATTTCTCCTGTTTTATTTCTAGGGATCTTTTATTAGTCTGGAATTTTTTATGAATTTGAAAGTAAAGGAAATTAAGTGATTAAGGTCAACAGAGCAACTTATCTTCAATTTAAACTCCGAAGTAAAACTTAAATAAAAAATGTCTGAGATTCGTAAAATGTCGAGGATAATATCAGGATTGCAATGTTTAATCTCCGTAACGTAAAACTTTATTATGGAAAAAGAGAAGTGACGAGAGAGAAGATTGAATTTACAACATAGCGATTATGAGTTTCGTTAATAAAAATTCTAACTTAACGTTAGTTTTCACTGATCGCTGACCTGAGTATCGTGTGTTCGTCAGCAGCGGTTTTGTCAGCATAATTTCTCGCCGCCAGCACGAAACAAGCTTCCGCTTCGTTCATCCTGGCCCTCGCGAGATCGCCATCCTTCAAGCATGAGCCCTGGATGTAGATCACTCTTTGCGCCCAGATCGGCACTTGCAAGATCATCCGCATTGTGGTATCGAGTTCCATTGGTGACAAAAGCACCACATAATAATCCTACTCGTATTAAGATCATTTTAAATCATTAATGTTAAAAATCATAAAATGAGTAAAAACAAAAGTGCGTAGAAAGATATACGGTGCAATTAATGCTCTTCATACTTTCAAAGCTATTATAATGTCTGTGAGATTTTATTAACGCGCAAGGAATATCTTCAATTATTCCATATAAAAGATTAAACTCAAAACTGCTATTTTCAAAATAATTGTATTTTTTACCTTATTTAACAATTAATATTAATAATTTTCGTGTTGTACTAATGATAAAAATTAAGCTCAATAATTTTTTAAAAATTAATTGTCTCTGCTGTTTTAACAACGATAAATTGAGAACTTAAAAAATAATTTTTACGAAATCACAAGTCGCCTAGTGCATAATGAAATATTCAAGGCACGTAATTTGTTCGTAGCCTAACCTGCAGCAAGGGATGGGCGTAAAACTCATTTAGAAAGTCCATAATGGTGTCGGCTTGCAGTGTCGTACTGCAAACTACCACGTGCTTCTCGCTTTGCGCTCTGTGCGACGAATACGAGCCGCCCAGCTTCTGTCGCTCCATCCACGTGAAAGCTAACTGTTCGAACTGTATAATCAATATGAGATTATGCAATAATTATGCAATTGACTAATATACCTGTTTTTATAAATCACAATAAGTTAAAATGAGCACAATGATTGCATTATTCTATCCGAATTTATGAGATTAATAGACAAATATTCATAAAAATATTATTTTGTTTTAAGGATGTATTACCTATATCTTCCCAGCCAAAAGTACAGTATCTGAGAAATCCAATTATATCGGTTGTATGCATACTTTAACGGCTTACTATTATACTATTTAATATCATAACAAGGACATTAATGTTACTGATTTAAGTGATTTTAACCAGTTTTTATAATTATTAACAGCGTATTTGTAAATATTCTTAAGGATGTATGTCCGTTCAGTCAAAATAAAGGATCAAGCTGAAATTTACAGAGATTGTGCACTTATATGTCCTAAAAACCTGTGTTAAATTTCAGATCGATTGTCTGATATTAAATAGTAGTAAGCCGTTAAAGTATGCATAAACCGATATAATTGGATTTCTCAGATTACTGTACTTTTGGCTGGGAAAATATATAAGTAATACATCCTTAATAAAAACAAAAGTATACAATTAATATTAGAAAATACGCATATTTATAGAAACTATTTACTTTGATAATATTGAAGAAAAAGCATAGAAAATAATCTTTATTTTTTTATTTTTTTCAAACTCTCAAACTTTATCATAGAATTTATCTCTAAAACATAAAATTATATTTTATATTTCAGATATAAATTTGATATATATAGAATACAAATGTGTTATAAATCTTATGTTTTTTTTGTGTAAAATTTCTTTGTATTATATATATAAAATTAAATTACTTTAAATAGATTTTAGTCTGTACACATATATTGATAATTATTAAAATTATTAAAATCTGTATCTATATTATAAAGTAAGATTTTTGTATAAAGATTTGTATATGAAAACACTTTTATAAACGTAAAATTTTTTCTTTAAAACAAATGCAAAAATATTTATTATAATTTTAATATCTTGCACGTATAAGAGCCTCAGTGTAGTAGTGTACATATTATCGTGCCTCACAATTTTATGCACTTTTAATTGCAAATTTTTTATTGTTTTTATTACACTGAAAAAAAGGTTTTGGTTATAATAACTAAGGCTTGGTGAAATAGTTTCAACTAAAGGGTTTAGTGATTATGACAAAATATTTGGTTAATGTTAACCAAATTCGTCATAATCACTAAACCCTTTAGTTCAAACTATTTCACCAAAAAAGTCTTGGTTATTATAACTAAAACCTTTTTTCAGTGTAAATTTCGCCACTTAAAACCTATATAGGACAGGATTGCTTCACTTCTGCAAAGATACGGGCTCTCACGTTGAATTATTTTTGTCTATGCTATCTCGACAGTAATGCGACTTTATCGTCCAAAATCGAATTTAATATATCGAATGCGGAAATGCAAGGGACAGACTCGAAGAAAAGGGGGTTGACACATCGTGTTAACCCATGCATATACAAATTGGCACGTATCTCGTGTGCAATTGGCAGGCAATCTGACAGACAAATTACAGCGATTGACGAGCGCTTTCCGTGTTGAGCGCTGCGCAATCAGTCGACGTCGACAGACAATGAGTAGGCGCACGAGTTGCTCTTGTCGCTTTGTGCAATTAAGTAATATTTTTTGGTCGATCTAATTCTCATTAAGCGCTAAATTAATTCAAGAATTAATCGTTAAATCGGCATCAAATATTTACTTTTCTGTAAGATTATTTTACATTTCTCTTTTTCACATCATATACTTCCATAAACTTTAAAAAATTTTAAATATCACTTAATTTTCACTTTTATTACGTAAGAAGAAGCTTTTGATAGTGGGCGCACTGTAATATATTTAAAGTTACAAAGAAAGTATCTCCGAAGAAGCACGATTTCTTATATAGCGCACAATATATAACATGTTATGAAGTAATATTCGCGGGTAACATGCCTAACGAGATTTCGACGTACAATAATGTGAAAGGTTCATAATATAAAGTTTTCTTAGTATCTATAACAATCAATTGCAAAAGAAAAGTTGCCACGGTAACGCATATCCTGGAGCAGTATACACAAATCTTTGTTACCACGTGTAGTCAGATCAATAACCCTGTCTTTTCTTGCGATTCAATCCCAGATTCTTTAGAGAAAAGAGAAAACGCGAACAACATTGATGCTGTCAACAATATAGAGTGACAAATAATAATATGTACATTTAAAAAATAGTGATACAGTCTGCAACGTTTAATTTAAATCCTTTACTTTTCTTATTATCCTAACATTATATACCTGGATAATTGGATTTCGCATTAAATATAATAATTTTGACATTAATAATATAAAAATTAATGTTAATAATAAATATAATATTTATTTCTTATTAAAATGTAACTAAAAAGGAATTTTTCATTCTTTTTATAAATTAATTATATAATTATTTTTTCACAAAAATTTTAATTAGAAAAAAATTAACTACAAACTCATTAAACAATATCCTCACTTCTGATTCCCATATTTCAATAATCTATATATCGGATATTATCTGTGTAATCAAACTTATTTTTACTATAAAGCATGCATGGGACTTAATCTCTGGTCGACGCACATTTCTCGCACATATAAGAAATAAAAGCGTTATATCCCTAACGACCGGAATAATAAATATTCGTAAAACGACAAAGGTCAATTGCGCGGCAATATGGTCGGTGAGACGGGTCTTGTTTCGGTACATTTACGGCTTCCCTACAGCGTGACTTGAAAATAACGTCTATAAAAGAAGTCTATGAGGCGAACATCACTGTAACGACCACAACTGACGCACATTAAACGAGATGAATACAAGTTTAGTGTAGCGTTACACCTTTACGCAAACTTTTCAGGACATTATAGGTTTTTTTAAAAACAATATTGTATTGATAGAATCAATCACATAAATATTGTTTATTGTATTGGGATATAATCATGATTGTGTGATATAATTAATCATGAATATTGTCTACACATATTTTTTTTTAAGTTTAAATTATACGTAATACACATAATACCTTTTACATTTTCAAATCAATTAGTACAATAAGATTTAACATATCATGGATAAAAGAATTTAATTAGATTTTATTAATATCCTTTTTAATCTAGTTTATTAATAATCGAATATATAAGACCAAGTAAAGATCAGAGAAATTAAAACTGTATTAAGTTAAATATAATACATCTTCTATCAATCTATTTTATACTTGTAAATACAAATATATTAAAATATAGTAAAATTTATATATATATATATATATATATATATATATAATTTTTAAAACCTGTAAAATATCTTTTAATGTAGGGGAGACCGGGGCTAAGCCAACAACGGGACAAACTTGACACTAGGCTTTTTGCCAATTTAAATCTATCGTAGAAACTTGCCTTTCCTACTATAAATGCGTCTTTATGTGCCAGTATTATCAACGGAATTTGGTAACATTCTGAGTTATAGTGTAATTTTTAACGCGACATAAGCGTTTTTGATAGTAAAAAGTAATTTTTCTGATCTCTCGAAAATGTCTACTCTTTCATCGAGCTTTACTCTTGCGAATCTACCGGTAAGTGATTTTGATGGAAAATTCGATGCTTTATACGAATCCGATAATAATTTTTGCATATTTTCAAAATTTTTATATTTTTGGAGTAACAAAAGTAAAAAACGACGTTTGGGGCAAAGTCGACAGGGGCTAAGTCGACACGCTGTTTTATTGGTTCCCAATAAACGATGCTTGTAATGCAGTATATGGCCCATATGACAAATGTGTGCGCACGTGTAATCGCGAATTTACTTGCATAAATTGTTTTTCAGACATGAGTTTAGATGAAAATAATTGAATGTTCAAAAATTTTTGTTTTTATTATTTCCAATGATTGTTTTACTTAATTCCACATTTTTGTACTTTCTAAATACACGATAAACAAATGTATATTTAGTTTCAGACAATAAAAAATAAGTTCCAGATCAAATTGTGTTGATCAGGCAAAGTATCGAGTTTACACCCCGGCATTTTTCAATTTGAAAATTTATCTTCGCGTCACTTTTCCTTTTCTGGCAGTAAAACAAAACGACGTACAGCAAAATTTCCTGAATTAATTTTGTGTACCTGAAGAAACACTTTAAATATATACCATTGAAAAAATTTGCCTAAAAATTTTGATTAAATATTAAAAATTGCCTTTGAAAAAATAGTGTCGGCTTAGCTCCGGTCTTCCCTATTTATTGTTATAAATATATAGTAATGTGTGTACATACCTGTGTTGGTAAAACTATAAGAGCCACGCAGATCATAATGACCATGTAAAGTTGCGAAGGCCAAATGTCCGGCACGAAATCTCCGTAACCCACGGTGGAGAACGTTACCACAACATAGTATGTACTTTGAAATAGATTCAAATGTCTGTGCCCCGCTCTCTGAAAGTGTTGGATCCCGCATACGCTGAAATGGAAAATTCATCGGATCGCCTTACGATATTAATCATTGATTGCCACGAAAACGGATAGTCGGGACAGTTATAGTCATATTTTACATGCGTCCGACGTAAAATCTACGTCGTTTATAACTGTATACTACTAACGTAATTTACGTTTTCTATAGTCGCGCCGCATTGCAGACGATGTCTCCTGCATTTAAATTACAAGCCATTGAGAATCAGAAATTTACAGTCATTCTAATTATACTATATAAAATTCTTATCATTTTCTATTACATAGTTTGCAGAAAAACATACACGCATACATTAATTATTTAATTAAAAAGGAATCGCCATATATTGACTTAAAAAATAATTCTTTTTTAATAAGTAAAACAGGACTGATACTATGAATCTTATATTAATTAGAAAAGATGCCATTTTCAGTCAGATTGGATCTTGATAGTCTAATATAATAATATTTTCTGTGTGAATTTTATATACTTTTTCTAATTCATTGTCAGTAAACTGCGCGCCAATTATTTGTCAATCTTAAAATACAGTTTTTTTGTTGGAACAGTAAATCCACGTACTTAAATAGAAAATTAATTTAACTTTTGCCTTGTCAGTGAATTGGTAAATACGCCAGTCACGGATTGTAAGAAAGTCCAGGTTCGAACTCAGGCTAGAATGATATTTTTTTGCAATAAATTCTTTGTAGTGATTTAAAAAGAAAGATGCTTATTTTAACGTCAAAAGTTAAACCAATTATCGATTTAAGTATGTGGATTTATTGTTCCAACAAAAGGCTGTATTTTAAAACTGACAAATAGTCGGCGCGCAATTTATTTAAAGTTGGAAACAGTATATAAAATTTACATAGAAAATATTATTATTAGGCTACCAACGGCTGGTTAGATCCAGCCCAACCAAAAATGGCATTTACTTTAATTAATTTAAATTTCTAAGGAATAGAGTTGGGGGAGGGGCGGAGCCCACCCAAGCATCAATTAAATATCAACAAAGATTTTTTTCATCGTCCGATTAATAAAAAACAACTATTTGAAAATTAATATATTAAATTATCTCTTCCCGAAAAAAAAGATTATATACATATATATTTTTATTTAATTTTGAGAGTCCAATGTTCATTTTTGATTGAATCTATCGCTGGCTGTAAGGTATAATATGCGTCAACACACGCACATAGTTCTTTATGGACCTTTGGACATGACATTATCTTAATTCAATTCGATAGTCAATGTCGTTTTTGGATCTTCTAATCGTGAAACTCATTGAATAAGATTGGAGAAGGAAAGCAATTATTAATTAATTTTTGTATATTTTGCTAAAGATGGCTCAATCCCGAGCCGAAACGTACGAATATATACACTGTTGAATAAATCAGTGAATTGGATCTTTTACGCACCGATAACTGCGTCTGACTCTCATAGCCATCCTTTATCAGTTTTTTATATACACATATTATTATATATAAATATATATGAGTATATATAATGCAATTATATATGATCTTTGTCTCTATATGATCATATATAATTATATATAATAATCATATATGAACATATATAATGATATTATATATATGTAAATATATACATATATATATATATATATATAATCACATATGACCATATATAATCAATATATATTAAAAAAAGAATTGTTAACTTTTTTTTCGATAATAAAGCATTTTTCAATGTTATTCAGACGTTTTGAATAAAATACATATATACAAACATCAAAACAGGTGAACATTAATAATATATTTTATATATTTTATGTACCTATGCTAAATATTGCTAATTAAAATTTTGAATAAAAGATTTTTCAGATATTATGTGGCTTTAAACTTTTTTGTCAATAAAAGTCAATTTAACAATATTCATTTTAAGGTTATTTAAAATATTTTCGCCGAAGAACATATAAATAGGACGTGAGTGATTTTCGGAAGTTTATCCAAAACTTTCAATTAATAAATTTTTCTTTATTAAATCAATTAGAGCGTGACTATACCCATTAGCAAATTTGCAACAAACCAATCGGAATTAGCATAACGATTTTTGGTTGCTTCTTAATCAATCCGACGTCGACTTTTGATTTGAGTAAACAGATTTATGTTAGTCGATGAAAAGCACTTTTCTTTTCATCAGCAATTTTTCATTCGGCAATCTTTCGCCGTAACGAAATGAATGCACAATTAGCCTGACCACTCGAAGCAAGATAAAACGACATCCTCGATAAAACAATTCTTTGATCGTAACAAAATTGATGTAACAGCGCGCGGTGCAAGAAAAGGAAGAGATTGAACCCGATTGTGAAGAATCCATCGCCTAGTATAAACTAGTCGGCGTTTATAAACGGCCTGTTATCAATTATGCATGCGGCCCCGTTTCTATATCTATATATATCGATGTATATATTTGTGCACCATGTTCATTTTTCCTCCCTTTCTTTATCTACCAGCGCCATCGCATCATTGTGCTTCCGTTCGACGTGTCGTGACAGTCGAGCGTGCCCCATCGTACGTTAATTAACAACAAATGGATATATCGATGCTATTTTATATATTTCACTAGGATACTAAATACCGTATATGTAGTATCGTAAATACACGGCCTATTTCATTGCAAATATGTTCTATGCATGATCAAATTGACTTACAATTTTGCCATTTATTAAAAATATAATTTCATAAATATGCAATAAATTATTTTTAGAATTGTAAAACAAATTATTGCATTATTTATCAATTTTTACTATTTATTAATATAAATTAAAACATTATTTTTTGTTTAATTATTATTTTCTGATGATACACTGCATGATTTATTGATATGATGTCTGCATTCATTTTTTACCAAATTTAAATTCAATTATTACAACAGTGATGTCAGTTTAAAAATAGTAATATGTTTTTAAAGAAAAAATATTATTAAAATTATTTATTAAATATTAGCAATTATTCTTTTATTTTGTGACTGTTTTTAATCAGTTAAAAAATGTATACATTTTTTGGTAATTAAAATCTATAATTACCAAAATTTATAATAATTTAATATAAATAAATAAATTAATCAATTAATTAATGTATTACCGGTATATAATTTTATAATTACAATTATTTAGGCGCCTCTAAAAAGCGCCAAAGGTGTGAGAAAAGTATTACTGTGAGAGTAAAACCGTCGTTTTTTATTTTCAACATTTCTCTACGTGTCAATTCGCCGTGTTTTTGCGTACGAACGGATAATAAAGTCACGCATTTTCGTTAAAATTTTCATTGTTCCCTATCCAAGCGCCGTCGTTTGTTAGCAACGTTTTCACTAACGAATCTTGTCCATGTGTACATACGTGACGGTCCTAATTCAATCAAACATTATTTCATGGAAACAAGTGACGTAATCGAGATAAATTTTTTACTGTCCATTAAAAAAGAGTCGTTAAAAAATGTGTTTCAAAGGTTTGCTTCATTTCAACAGAATAGATTTTTAAATTTTATTGAAAAGGTTAAAGATTTTGAAGATCTTCAAAATATGTATTTTTTTTAAATTAATACTAATAAAGAATTTGGAACTCTCTCTCTCTCTCTCTCTCTCTCTCTCTCTCTCTTTCTGTACAATTTTTAAGCATCTATATATATATATATATATATATATATATATATGTAAAAACCCCGCCAACTCATATATATTAGGATCCTATCTCAGAATAGGGCACTTTCTTCTATATACAGATTTTTTTTTTAAAGATATTAGACAACATAATATTACTTATACTAAAAAGATGTACACGTCATTTTAATTTCAAAATTACTAATATAATATGTACTTGGCATATGTAAATTAATTCAATTGTATGATGCCTGCTCTATTAATTCTGCAAAGAAATCTTATTACATTCATGTAAGCAGATATTCCATTAATAAATTCGGATAACGTCTGTTTATTCAGAATAATATTAATGCTTAATCGTAATAATAATTTATAATTAATGTGTTAAGATCTCGTATAAACACAATCAAAATATTTATATCTTTAATTATACAAATTTAAAAAATGTAATGTTTGCAATGATATCTAAAGTTAAATTAACGAAACCAAAATTAGGCGCTATAATAAGAAAAGCTGCTTGTTATAAAATGTTGCATTAAGTAACAAGTGCTGCGACAGCACAAACGTCAAAGCTTTAAAAGATGTAATTTGCACATCATTAAGGATAATAGAATGTACATATGGAGGGGTAAAAACCACAGTGCTGTAAATCAAATTTTAAAAAATATTTTTTTGTGTGCATAGATGCAATATATTGTATGCATGGCATCTATGCACGCAAGAAAAAATTAAAAAAAAACTTGACTTACACCACTATGACTTTTACCCCTCTATATATAATAGCTATACAAAGATAGAAGTTGAATTTTCCCCCGAAAAAGTTACTGGCATTATATTTTCTCTGTATATATATTCATGACACCTTTTCAAACAAAACTTTTCGATGGATAATTAGGTAAAATATATTAGCGGTTTTTTCTATTTATTGTGATTATATCGTAAATTAAAAAATTAAATTAATTAAAAATATACACATAAAAGAAATTGTGTGTAGAAAATTTAATTTTGTAATTTAATTATTATATATGATGAAATTCTCAATAGAAATTCGTTATGAGACTACAGAGATTATATTCCTTTTATATTTTTTTGAAACATAAAAAAAAACAAGAAAAAAATCAATTCATGAAACAAATAAAAAATAATAACAATAATAAAAAAATAAGTATTATTATATATTATAATAAATTTAAATTTGTAAGTATAACGTAAGCTTTATTTTATCCAATTGTTATTTTGCATCATTATTTCCAAAGCTTACAGGATAATATAAGAAAATATTAGAAAGCGGATATTATAAAAGCTAGTCGCAAAGTGGCCGGCTATCTGTATGTGGTTAGTGATCAAACCTGCAGATGTGATAGCGCATAGCGTGAAACTATAGCGCTTATCATGCATACTACGTTCGCGGCATGCAGAAAGTCAAGCCGTTGACTCTTTCGCTAACGTACGCAATAATTATAATTAATCATTTTAAAGCGAAGAAGATTGTGTGAGTCCTGCGATTGCAGTCCGTTTAGTCATGGGTATTAAATAATAAACATAATACGAAAAGTCTCTCTTTCCCTCCCTCCCTCCCACTCTTTCTCTCTCTCTCTCTCTCTCTCTCTCTCTCTCTCTCTCTCTCTCTCTCTCTCTTTCTCTCTCTCTCTCTCTCTCTCTCTCTCTCTCTCTCTCTCTCTCTCTCTCTCTCTCTCTCTCTCTCTCTCTTTTTGATTATGTCTCACTTATATCATGCTTTGTGAACTCACATGTGCTAGAGAGAGCATGTATAATTTTGTTATTTGTATTATTCTGTATTTGCCCTTTAGCCTATGCTTGGGCATAAATAAATAATATCATATCTCTCTCTCTCTCTCTCTCTCTCTTTCTCTCTCTCTCTAAAATTAAATTGAAAAAAATCAAATACATTAAAAACTCAATAATGTCAAAAAACAGCGGATTATGCATTACATTGCATATTACAAACAAATGTTTAAAACTTATATTTTTCATTTCTATATAATTAGCAGCAATGCTAACGTACTTCTTCCAATAGTCATAGAATCACTCGATTCTTTCTCTAGTTATTTCTCTGTATTTCAGCTGTAAGTGCGACGACTTTTTTCGACGCATTGTGACGCAGATTCGTCGTAGCGTCGCGACGTGCTATACTTTACTCCTTGTCCTTGTCGTAGATAATACGGCCGTGCAAGGGCGAGCTGGCAAGTGCGCCGCTCTAGAATGACACCGTAAATAATAAAGCGTCGCGATCGATGGTGATACCAATCCATCTGCACAAGCCGAGGTGCGATTATTTATTAACGCCTGTCCCACATTACGATCTGGGTCGATCAGACATGTTTCGTCATTTTCTCATTCGTCCCTAACATTGTAGAAGGACAGCTACTGGTTACAATGATTTGCTCGCTGCTATACGTTAAACTCGCTCAAAATTAATTTGCCAAGATAAATCCACGCACTTTTATCCCTTCATTTTTTATACAAATCGCATTTTTAAATATGTATGTATACATATACGTAGTATGTGTAATACAAACTCCATGTATAACCACATAAAAAGGCGAAATAATTACAAAGAGATCAATACAATCTTGTTTCTGTATCTTGCTATTTTAATCGCTGGTGATGTGCCATTATGATGAATGCCATAATGATATTGACATTTCAGATTAATAATACCAGTTTCTTATTATTATTATATTACAATAATCGGATGACGTAAGGATCTTTTATAGTTATCTATATCTATGGATTATTTACAGCATTTAACACCTAAGATTAGTAATATTTACCATAATATATATCATATAAACGTTAAAGAAAGGTAACTAATAAATATTAAATGTAGAAAACGCTGAAAAATGCAATAGTAAAATTTTAAAAATTATTTTCTTTAACATTGTTTATATTAACGTAATACTTTTCTGATAATACGTTAAATTTTAGATTTTTTAAATATAATTATTATAACTCAATTATAAGTCAGTTTTTAGTATATGTCATAAATATTTTTATTTTCTTAATCAATTTTAAAAATCAGAAAAAGGACTACAATTTATTTTTCAAAATAGCAAGATTGTACAATGCAACGTGTGGTTCCGTGTGTATATTTTGCAACAGTTTGTCTTAATGTCCTAATATGTAACAAAACTCTAACAATTGTTGCGAATTATACCGGCTGCATGTGACAAATCGTATTTTTTTTTATATTTGACATAAATTGTTATTTATTTAAAAGAGTTTGCGTTTAAACTTTTAAATAGAATTTTTTTCATATTGTAGAACCGGCAGCTGCAAATTATCTGATGCGGTTTGCAACTTGCACGTCAATATGCGATGACGATTGATGTTGCAAATTCCACCATCTGCGTATGACAGGCGTTTGTTTTTTTCGCACCTACACAGTCGATATATGAATTTTTGGTAACCCGAATTTTTTCAGCCAAATCACATTTTTTTCACGCTGCAAATTGCTCATCGCGACTTTTTATTCTTGCCGTAGAATGACACATAAAAGACATTTGATTTTTAAAAGTTCCTAATTGTTAATTTATATCTATATACTGTAATATATTTATTTATTAATTTTTATATATTTATTAATTAATTTAGTCTAATATATTTACTGTTAATATTTTAATAATTTATTATTTAATTTTTATATTTGCATAAATATATTAAATTGTAATCTCTCTGTTGTGTGGCTATTAAATATTTTCTTCATCAAATAAATAAAGATAACGTAAGACATTTCATTATCATTATATCATTATACTTTGATATTTCTTGGTTTACACTGCTTTACAGAAAATATGTTCAAATTAAGTAAATATTTGCAATATAACGAAAATGGCAGACGAGATCATACATGCAAACTATTCATTTATTTCCGCAATCTAAGCTTTCTCTGCGCCGTCGCGTTTACAGATACAACTTTATTCGAAGATTAAACAAGACGAACCGCAGTCATCCACGACTTGGATTCGTAAATACAAACTCGTACTCCGGCTGGAAAACTTTTCTCGTTATTCGGATAATACAGTAAGTCCCTCACACCGACAAATGAAATACGTTTGTTATGTAAACTTAAATAACGCGCGAATGCTATAGTGGAAACTTCATTACGGCAGTGTCACGAATCAAGTCCATTGCGAATATCAATTCATGATTGTTTGCATGTAGGATTACAAATCTTTCACCTTAAATCTTGAGGTAACAACATTATATTTTGTATTATTAAAACATGCCAAAAGTTATATTTTCTTGTTTGTTCCTCCTTACTTGGACTCGTGCTAATTTTATTTCGACAAATATACTTTAAAACAGAGCAGAAACTTCAGGTAATTAGTCGGAACACAGAAATAAAATCTTGTATACAAGATAATCTTATATTGAAGTGCAAATGGCTTTCAAAATAGTTGTTTGTTGAGAAAACAATAATTTTTATTAATACAATTTGATATCAGATTATAGATTTATTCATTAAAATCGATTCATATTTTATCTATTATGCATTGTATTAATTTATGTGTAAAATTAATATAAAATTTATTGATAAAAATTATTTTTTGCTTCCTTATAAAGAAAGCTTTGTTTTCGTAAAAAAAATTTTTTTTTAGTTGCTTTTGTTAATGTGTTTAAAAGTTTAAAATGTCGAAAAATTGCTATTTTAAAAAATGTCGGTATGTGTGTATGTATGTGTGTATGTGTGTATGTCTGTGCCAAATTTACCGAAATTTCTATAACTCCAGAACTGATCAACCAAATCTTAACGAATTGTATATGAAATAGGGGTAGAAAAGACTGAAGAGCAGCGCCCGCGAATATAACAAAATTAAAAATAAACCGATCTTAAAATTTACAGAAGTTAAAGCTATTACAAACATTTTTTTAAAAATTAGGGACTTTTGATCACGTATAAAGCTGAATTAATCAACCAAATCTTAAAGAATTATATATGAAATATATATAAGGGTAGAAAAAACTGAAAAATATAATAAAACTATAAATAGATCAATCTCTAAATTTGCGGAAATTAGAGCATAAACAAACATTTCTGCAAAAATTCATTAAATTTTATTAAAAAAGAACCCCTTGATTATTAGCAATTTTTATTATGTGTGTATGTGTGTATGTATGTGCCAAATTTACCGAAATTTCTATAACTCCAGAACTAATCAACCAAATCTTAACGAATTATATATGAAATAGGAATAGAAAAAACTGAAGAATATATAGAATTAATAAAAATTGCTAATAATCAAGGGGTTCCTTTTGCTTCGTCAATTTTTTTACTCAAGAATTAGAAAAATAAAAAAAACGGTTTACAGAAAATTGGTAACAAAAAACTATACACTCTATAGTACTCCCCGGAAAATTCTACCCCTATTTCATATACAATTTGTTAAGATTTGGTTAATTAGTTCTGGAGTTATAGAAATTTTGGTAAATTTGGCACATACACACATCAGAGTTGAGAGACTTGTATGTAAGACCGTGATCTTAAGACATCACTTTCTCTGTGAGGAAACCAAATGCAAATTTCTAATTTACACTATTTTTTTATTTTATTGCTGAAAATCGATAATTACAAAAAATGCTGCATATTTTAATTGCATAATAAATTACGTAAGTATAGAGTTAAAAATTTAATATTTTCGTAGCGACGAGAATTGTCTCATACATTTTAATTCTTTTTTTGAAATTTGTAGAAGAAAGATTTGATGCAGATTGAGATTTGCGTGTGGTAAATAGAACAAATAAAACAATATTGAAATAAATAAAAAGTGATTGCGCGCAACAATAAATCATTCAATCTAACAACGAAGCAAAATGTTGATTGCCTCGCGGTTTATTTTAGTCTTTTTATATATAAACGCGAAATTAATATTTATGAACTCGATAATTATAGGCCACCTTCCCTCTAATGACTTTAATCTTGACATATATTATATACTAGATTCCCCTCTCCCCAAACTCACTTATTAATTAGAAGCACCTTTGATATTCTTTTTTCTCAAACTCTAACCTACATCTTCGAAATCTTTTTTAAAAAATAAAAAATAATAGATAATATTATAGATGCAAATTTGCATATTGTCAAATATTTCAAAAATGTAATCCCTTATATTAAAATATTCAAATTTTATTTTTGCTTACGCCTTGCGCGTTTTCACCCTCCGTTGACCCGCCATTATTAACTATCTTTCATTTTCTTCAATTTTATTTTTTTTTTGAAATCATCAAAAAATAAAAATAATTTTGGCACCGGTTTCAAGAAAATCAATTTTTAATGAAAAATTATCCATTAATAAAAAATTAAACTTATCTTCCAAAAATTAAAAAAATTTTGACGACTCCTATTTCATATATAATTCTTTAAGATTTGGTCAATTAATTCCCGAAAAACTGGAAAAATTTTGTAACCGGTTCCCAAACAAATCGGTAACGAAAAATTATACACTTTATAGCAATCCCCGGGAAATTTTACCTCTATTTCATATGTAATTCTTTAAGATTCGGTCAATTGATCCCTGAAAAATTGAAAAAATTTTGTAACTGGTTTCCCAAAAGATCGGTAACAAAAAATTATACACTTTATAGCAAACCCCAGGAAATTCTACCTTTATTTCATATACCATTCTTTGAAATTTGATCAATTAATTTCCGAGAAATTTGAAACATTTCGTAACCGGTTTCCACAAAAATCGGTAACAAAAAATTATCTATAAAAATTTTCCATAAAAAAAAATTCAGCTTGATATCTCAAAATTTACGGAAATTGGAGCAAAAATCGGAAACCCCTTTATTATTAGCAATTTTTCTATAAACTCATTGTAGCCATCCTCAAAAAATTAAAAAATTTTGAAACCGGTTTCCAAAAAATCGATTATAAAAAATTATACACGTCTTTGCCATTCCCGAAAAATTAGAAAAAGGGCATTGTTTTAAAAAAATAACAAAAAATTATCTTCAAAAAAATTCAGCTAATATTTCAAAATTTAAGAAAATTAGAACAATCACGTACATTTTTTTAAACAAATCGGAAACCCCTTTTAGAAAAATTAGAAAAAGTTCATAACCGGTTTCAAGAAAATCAATTCATTAATAAAAAATTATTAAAAGGGTTTTTTTGCAAGTAGAAACCTTTGCTCACAAAGCTTCCTCTATTTGTTTTGGTTTCCTCGTAGAGGAAGCTTTGTGAGCAAAGGTTTCTACTTGCAAAAAACCTCTTTACCAATCATCGCCAAATTCAATACCGGTCTTCCTTGAATGATACTCTATTGATTAAAAAAAAAAACAGCCCGATATCTCAATATTTGCGGAAGTTAGAGCAACTAGTACTTGCATCTCGAAAGAATTATATATGAAATATAGGGGTAGAAAAGACTGAAAAATATAATAAAATTAGAAATAGTTCGATATCTCCAAATTTGCGGAAATTAAAGCATAAATAAACATTTTTGCAAAAATTCAAAATTTTATTAAAAAAGAACCCTTTGATTATTAGCGATTTTTATTAATTCTATTATATTTTTCAGTCTTTTCTACCCCTATTTCATATACAATTCGTTAAGATTTGGTTGATCAGTTCTGGAGTTAGAGAAATTTCGGTAAATTTGGCACAGTCATACATACATACACACATACACACATACACACATACACACATACACACATACACACATACATACACATACCGACATTTTTTAAACTAGCGATTTTTCGACGTTTTAGAACATTCTGAACACATTGGCAAAAACAACTAAAAATTTGTAACCGGTTTCCAAGAAGATCGGTAACGAAAAATTATACACTTTATAGTACTCCCCGGAAAATTCTATCTCTGTTTCATATATAATTCTTTTAAATTCGGTCGATTATTTCCCGGAAAATTAGAAAAATTAGAAAAATTGGTTTCTAAAAAATCGGTAACGAAAAACTATACACTTTATGGCACTCCCCGGGAAATTCTACCCCTATTTCACGTACCCTTGATAAAAATTCGGTCCACTAACGAATGAGTAGTTCGCGGTCAGACAGACAGACGTCCGGTACTTATATATATAGATAGATCATCCTTCTGAGTAACTTTCAATAAGTTTTAACCGTCGCTCGTTATTTATTAAAAAGTTATTAACAAATGTGTGTAACTAAGAAATATAACAGTTTGTGTCAATACTAAGGGAAGTAATTTGCTGATATATATGTGTGTATAAACAGTACACATGCAGGCGAGGAAAGGGATACTGACTCTCCCAAGCAGGGGTGGATGGAGCTAAATCTCGCTTCGCGTGGAACATTGAAAATTTGAACCATACAATAATAGACTTCGTTTTGCCTTGTAAACAGGGATAGACCTTGTTTCGCGTGGATGGTTCTCTAGACAGCATACGGTTCGGGTTTTTAACTTTCCACGCGAACCGAGGTCCACCCCGGCCCACCCACCCCTGCTGGCGGGGCTACGCCCCTCCCCCGCCTACATGTATACTGTCTATACACACATATCAGCAAATTACTTCCCTTAGCACTGACACAAACTGTTATATTTCCCAAACTTTTTTGTTAGTAACTTTTTAATAAACAACCAGCAATAACGGCTAAAATCTTTTGTATGTTACTCAGAGTAATATCTTGAAAACATATCTCAAAGTCAAGACCATTGGAGGGGGTCCCCTATAACGCGTAAATACCCTAAAATATTATACTTGTAATTATTAAGACCAATAATAGTAAATATTGATTTAACAATTTTCAGTACTTAACAATTTATGATTGCAACTATTAAAATGTTTCTTTTATACATTTCTACATATTATGTACATAATATTAAACAATTTTTTAAATATATTTTAATACATTTTTGCTTTTTTATATGTGGGGCACTCTGCGTAAAATTTGCGCATTTTTACCCTGATCTACTTCAATAATTTTGACAATTTTTTTCCGAGAAATATTCTGAAAAAGAGAAGATACATATTTTTTGGTTTAGGCTTACGATCAATATTTCCGATAGTGTGATTTTTGTAAAAATTGAATTTTTTGGTAACTCTACTTTTTCAAACGTTAATATTTTAAAAATGTTCAATCCTATCAAAAAACGGTTTGTATAAAATTTGTTCAGTTTAAAATGAATTACATGATGTATATATTTTTTTTAATTTTTGGACAGTCTAAAGTGTTATACAATGTTAAAAAGGAAAAAATCGTTTTTTGTAAAGTTTGCAATTTTTTTTTATTAAAATAAAATTTGTAAAAATTTTATTAAAATTACAAAATTTTTAAGACCTCTTGAAACATGGCAAGATTTTTTTTCAAAAAGTTTTACCTAATTAAAGTTTTTGTAATAACCTGGATTCAACATTACTCGGACTAAAATAGTCAAAATGCATCCGTTAGTAGCAGATTAATATTATATATCTTGATGTTATGTTGTTACGAAATAAGAAAACACATTTTTTGGTGTCATATTTTATTAACCATAACAAATTTTCTGTACAAAGCCTGTGTTTTAGGATTAAGCTATATAGTACTCAATATCTTCCGAAAAAAAATATTTTTTAGCGATAACTTTCCAGTTGCCAATTTGGATAATGCACTGAAGATATCGAGTACTATAGCTTAATTAAATAGAATTAGTTATAAAACGTAACACAGGCTTTGTACAGAAAATTCGTTATGGCTAATAAAATATGACACCAAAAAATGTGTTTTCTTATTTTGTAACAACATAACATCAAAATATATAATATTAATCTGCTACTAACGGATGCATTTTGACTATTTTAGTCCGAGTAATGTTGAATCCAGGTTATTACAAAAACTTTAATTAAGTAGAACTTTTCGAAAAAAAATTTTGCCATGCTCCAAGAGGTCTTAAAAATTTCGTAATTTTTAATAAAATTTTTACAAATTTAATTTTTAATTAAAAAAATAGCGAATTTTACAAAAAACGATTTTTTCCTCTTTAACATCGTATAATACAACTTTAGACTGTCCAAAAATTAAAAAAAATATATACATCATGTAATTCATTTTAAACTGAATAAATTTTATCCGAACCGTTTTTCGATAAGATTGAACATTATCAAGATATTTACGTTTTAAAAAAAGTAGAGTTACCGAAAAATTTAATTTTTATAAAAATCACACTATCGGAAATATTGATCGTAGGCTCAAACCAAAAAATACGTGTCTTCTCTTTTTCAGAATAGTTCTCGGAAAAAAATAGTCATAATTATTGAAATAGGTCAGGGAAAAAATGATAATTTTACGTAGAATACCTCATAAATAATCTCGAATAACTTTTATTCAGTCAAATAAAAAAATGACGTCTTCTTACTCACAATAATGACTGACTAGAAATTTATGAATATTGGAGTATACTCTTCAATCAATTCTCCCTCCAATAGGAATACCCTTTCTAGAAACTTTATACTATTCTGTTGGAAATGTATCATTGATGAACGAGTAACCAGGACAAAGCGAGCAGTACAAACTTCATTGCAAATCTATTCGCGAATAATTATCTCTGTTAATTATAATATATGTAGTTTCGAAACATTCACGACGCCCAAAATATGCCAAGATAAAAAATAGTTAAGAAAAATTTATTGTATAAACACACTAAATGTAAGAAGAGCGTTTATTTTTAAGTTTAAAATTGTCATATATTAAAAATTATAATTTATAATAAAGAAGTAAAGGATTATAATTTCTTAAATATATATTTTTTTAAGAAAGAAAATACGAATGTGCAATAATAGTTATTTGTGTAACAAGTGCGGGAAGTTGAGAATTGGACACGCGTGCGGAAACATTACCGAAACATTACCGCACTGTTTCGACTCGTATGTGGAATTGGCTATTTGTCGCACAGATGGCGTGCGCGTAATGGGCCACTTTCCACGCACGTGTGATATAAATATTATTTGAAAGCACTCACCTAGTAAAAACAAGGCACAGTAACGTAGCACTAAGAATCATCAGCTGTTGACTTAATGCCGATTGGGACTTTTGCATTGCTCGGTGTAGGTCGTTCTGAAATATAATTAAGTTGACCGCGAATCAGATTTAAGCTTGACATAAGTTACGGTTAGTTTGGATGAGGTACTTACAAACATATTTTCCAAAGAGTGCTTTGCCAACCAACAATTTAGGAACACCGGAATGAACAGATTTCTCATTGGCGGATATAATAACTGCAAACACATAATATAGATATCTCTTTAATTATATACCATCTTCCACCTGATTTATTAGGATATTATAATATTCTGTTCTTTAAAAATTATAATTACCACTCTACATTTTTAATGGTTTGTAAATTTATTATGGAATTAATTGGTTCCAGCGTGTTCAGCCATGTTCTAGTTTCTCAATAAGAAAATAGCTTTCAATTTAATCGTTATAATTTTAAAGCATAATCTGTTTTTAAGATAACAAATTATTTATTAGAAAAAATTAAGTTAAATTATTATTACTTTCAAGTAAAAATAATGTAACTTTACAGGTAAAAATTTTTTTGAACAATTAAACAATTAAATAAAAAAGTGAAAGGAGTGGATTATTTTGATATATATTATAAATTATAATATGTAATAAAATTATTTATGCCTATATCTATTGTGCGTGTTATATAAACTTAAATTATTCTAACAATTAGAATCAAAATTCATGCGATCCAAGCTTAGGTCTTTGAAAGTCTTATATTAGTTTCTGTATACATATATGTCTATATATATACATATAATTTTTTCAACGAACTGCGCGCCGATTATTTGTCGAACTTAAAACACAGTAATTGTTAGAATTAAAAACCCTTCCCTCCCCGGAATTAAATCGACTCGATTTAATTATCTAAAAACTGTAAAGAAATTTATTGCGAAAAATATTACCTCAGCCAGGGTTCGAACCTGGAACCTCCCTCATTCCGTGTAAGGCGTCGTACCAATTCGACCACCGAGGCATGTGGTAATATAGTGTGTTTTAAGTCCGACAAATAATCGGCGCGCAGTTCGTTGGAAAAATTATATGTATATATGTATATAGACATATATGTATACAGAAACTAATATAAGGCTTTCAAAGACCTAAGCTTGGATCGCATGGCTTTTGATTCTAATTGTTTGTATATCGTTACGATCCTATTTTTCTTATTATTATTTAAATTATTCTTCAAACAATTCTGAATTATATCGTTTCTTTCACGTGCTTTTTAGGGCATGTTTAAGTTTTTTGGATAATAATAATTGATTTAATAATTAGTTAAACAAGCATTTGTGTTACAATTTGCAAGGTATATAGTGACCATAAATGCTACGTCTATTATTAGGCAGTTGTATATATTTATGATGTAAATATCAACGCAGCTGCTTGGTTTGAACGTTTGAACATGAACATTTGCTCATTGTGCTTGCTTTGCAGCATCAAAGATCCACATCATGCTAGACGACAGAATATATGTTTGAATATTAAACTCTAGAATGCGCACTAGCTTTAATACATCTAATTGTATATATCGTTAATGCAAATTTGAATATATATCGTTGAAACATTTTTCTCATCACATTTTCTTTTAATACTGCAGAATTCAATTGCTTTGTTTTATATTTTGTATTTTTTGTTTATACTTCAAAATTCAGAAAAAGATGAGACTAAAGATAAATATATAACAAATTACAAGACATTATTTTTTACCTTATTTAACCTATGTTGAAGAAAATATAATCAATCAATATTGTTATTTTCTTAATGATTCCCAGGTAGCAAGATGACGTCTAAAGACGTCTTAAGGTAGTTCGATGATGAAAGGCCGAAGTCAATACAATGTTTATAATTTTTTTATTTTTATGATTATAAAAAAATAGAATAACGCATCGCAAAGCTTTGTAACGACGTAAAAAGAATAATTAGTAAATAATTTTTACGTTGTAGAATAATATTTTGCCTGAAATAGATTAAATAAAGTGTGTGTTAACGCGTCGCTTGACTAGTTTTCAACTTTAATTATTAATTAAAAAAAAAACTGTACGGTGGATCGTGTTCACTTTCAACTATAGGCTTCCACACAGTGTCCTCTTTCTATCGATATATATTGTTCAGACATTTTTGGCAAAAGATTTTTCGCAAACTTGTGTTATTCATAGGAAAATAACTTCTTTTCTTATTAGACCAATGTTAAGATCATTAAAATCACCTAATTTTAATATTAAATATCTTGAGAACGGGACAGTGAATTATCTTTTTTCTGGGCTTAATTGATTCAGGAGAGTTCCTTTTTTCGATATAAAAAAATAAAACCTATCACTTTTGGCAAAAGTTGTTCATCATCGAACTACCTTAATGACGTTTTATTGACGTTAGAGACGTCATTAAGACGTTATCAATACGTCATTTGACGTCATTCTGCTACCTGAGTTGGTGTTAAATAAACAATTATAATGTTATATAAAGTTAATTAACAAGATTTTTTGGAATTCTATTTTAAAGTGTTAGAATTACTTTAGATTTTTTTATAACTGCAACTTTTTCACGTTTTTATGGTACGAAATGTTCATAAATAGATGTAAAACTTGAAACTTGTACATCCAGTTTGCACGCTACATAAACGTCACCGCATAATCTAAAATTAATGAGGTTAAGTTAATTAAATTCCAAAGCGCAATAACCGTGCACGTAATGTCGTTACGTATTGTGTCCACTGTGAGATAAAGGTTATTCCCTATGGGACATGTAAAAATCGATACATTATAGTTGGACGTATGCAACTGAAAACGAATGAAGTTCTTGCATTTTCATGCAAGTGTGGTTACGTTTAACATATATGTATGTACATATACAAGATTTTTTTAAAAATTTTATTGTACTTTTGTGTCAACATTTTAATTTTTAATTATAAAACTGTCAATTATTATTTACTACGATTCTAAGCCCGGAAAAAAATGTTTATATACAATTTTATCTAATTATATATAACTTTGTAGAGATAATTACACCTGAATTTTGACCTGATCTAATTATATATTTAAATAGATAAAATTGTATATGATTATATGATTTATATGTAATTAGATCAAACTATGCATACTTTATGTATATATAAATGATTAGATATAATTATATATATTTTTTTATACAATTAGATCAAATCTTTAATGGGTCTGTTTTTGTGGTAATTATGTAGAATCAAAAGTAAAATAATTTATTCCATATATTATAACTTGGCACTGCTTGAGACAGTGCCGTGTCTCTTGATACCGTTTTTATACTACTGTTCGTCAAATTTTAAATACGAGAAACGAATCCTATCGAATGCCATCTATCGGATAATCCAAATTTAAAGTTTATATATGATTAGGGGAGACCGGGGCTAAGCTAACACTATTTTTTCAAAAGCAATTTTTAATATTTAATTAAAAATTTTAGGCAAATTCAATGGTATATATTTAAAGAGTGTTTCTTCAGGTACAAAATTAATTCAGGAAGTTTTGCTGTACGTCGCTTTGTTTTGCCGCCAGGAAAGGAAAAGGGACGCGAAAACAAATTTTCAAATTGGAAAATGCTGGGGTAAACTCGACACTTTGCCTGATCGACACAATTTGATCTGGAACTTATTTTTTATTGTCTAAAACTAACAAGGGAACCTCGCGAAGTGGAAAATTCTGATTTTAATATAACTTTTCACACATGTAGGGGAGGTGAAAAGATGAATTTAAATATTTTTTGTAGCGGCCCAAAAACGGTTTTAAAGGGTGAAACCACCTCTCATATGTAGAGCGGTTTTCTGCTTTTCTCGATATATTTCGAAAAGTATTCAAGATGTTTCAAATAGAAGTTTTATAATAAAATCTCTTCTATTCAACAACATTAATATAATATTTTTTAAAAATAATTTTTTAAACAAATTTTTTTTTTCAAAATTTTATTAATGTGATTAAATAGAGATGTTTTTATTATAAAACTTTCATTTGAAATATTTTTTTATATCTCGAATACTTTTCGAAATATATCGAGAAAACCAAAAAACCGCTCTACATATGAGAGGTGGTTTTACCCCTAAAACCGTTTTTGGGCCGCTACAAAAAATATCTAAATTTATCTTTTTACTCTCCCTACATGTGTGGAAAGTTATATTAAAATCAGAAATTTCCACTTTGCGAGGTTTCCTTGTAAGTATACATTTGTTTATCGTGTAATTAAAAAATACAAAAATTTGGAATTAAGTAAAACAATTATTGGAAATAATGAAAACAAAAATTGTTGAACATTCAATTGTTTTCATCTAAACCCATGTCTAAAAAACAATTTATGCAAGTAAATTCGCGATTAGACGTGCGCACACATTTGTCATGGAACATATAGCTGCATGATAAACATCGTTTGTTATTAGGAGTTGATAAAACAGCGTGGTGTCGACTTTGCCCCAAACGTCGTTTTTTACTTTTGTTACTACAAAAATATAAAAATTTTGAAGATATGCAAAAATTATTATCGGATTTGTATAAAGCATCGAATTTTCCATCAAAATCACTAACCGGTAGATTCACAAGAGTAAAGCTCGATGAAAAAGTAGACATTTTTAAGAGATCAGAAAAATTACTTTTTACTATCAAAAACGCTTATGTCGCGTTAAAAATTACACTATAACTCAGAATGTTACCAAATTCCGTTGATAATACTGGCACATAAAGACGAATTTACAGTAGGAAAGGCAAGTTTCTACGATAGATTTAAATTGGCAAAAAGCCTAGTGTCAAGTTAGCCCCGTTGTCGACTTAGCCCCGT
>NW_027509306.1:0-35000 GCF_048541705.1 Temnothorax americanus
TTAGTGGTGAGCTAAACAATAACGTAATGAGACAAGTATTCATTTCCATGGATGCGCAGTAGTACGGATCTCGATCAACCATATTTAAATCCAAATACTAAAAGATTGCTGTCAGATTGCTATCAGATTGCTGTCAGATTGTGTTATCAAGGTAGTATATATTATGCAATATATAGCGCATAGCATATATTAGGTGGTTTCCATTTACACTCAAGTGAAGTGATTAAAGCTGCGATTTCATTGACGCTAGAAACCAGCGTCAAATATAGTCACGTGACTAAATTTGACGCTCGTCTGATGGAGGGAGAAGTAAGCGGCAAAACGTGCGCGTCGTGAAACCGCTTTTGACTTGCGATAACAGTTCGTCCCCAACAAGGTTATGTTTGTCTGAGTATTTTGAACATAATGGCCTTCATGCAGAAATATCGTACATGGGTGACAGAACGTGCGAGGCAGTTGAATAATGCTCAAGAGGAACAACTCCTGAATGACATGCTACTAATTGTCATTGTGCATGAAATATTGCGGACGAACTCAGAGGAGAAAAAGAAACGGATCTACACAAAAAAGCGTTTTTGGGTACATCCTATATTTAGATTGAGAAATAAGTATGGGTTTTACCACGCAATATATCCAACTCTATCGAAGTATAACCCTAAGTTTAAAAACTATATGCGGATGTCATTATCGCAATTTGAGGACCTGCTGCATTTGGTTGCACCTCATATCACAAAACAGACTGTGACTCGAGATCCCATACCTGCTGCAGCACGATTATCTCTGACATTAAGGTAAGCTGGATATGTTAAATCGAACGTGTTCTTTCCATAAGGACAATATTACATACAAAATCTTTTTTTCAGATATTTGGCTACTGGTGATTCAATGAACTCCATGTCATATCAATATCTTGTTGGAACTACGACAGTGTCAAACATTATTACCGAGACATGTGCAGCATTATGGGATTGCCTTGCTAAAAAAGTGCTTCCTTTTCCATTAAGTAAGGAAGATTGGCTCAATATCGCACAAGATTTCGAAGATTGCTGGAATTTTAATCACTGCATTGGCGCAATTGACGGAAAACACGTTGCTATTCAGGTATTTCTTTTATTTGACATTATCTAATAATGGCAACTGGCGAGCTAGCTATATAATTCCATTTGTTTTAGTGTCCTCATAATGCTGGCTCTTTATATTACAACTACAAGAACTATCATAGCATTGTACTGCTCGGAATATGTGATGCCAACTACATGTTTACGTTCGTCGACATCGGAGCTTATGGCAGACGTAGTGATGGCGGAATTTTCCGAGATTCTATTGTGGGTCAGAAATTTTATAATAGAGAAATGGGACTGCCAGAACCTAAGAAACTCACGGTCGATGGTGATCCTATGCCATATGTTCTTGTTGCCGATGAAGCATTCCAGTTAACTGATTTCATGCTAAGACCATATCCAGGAAAAGGAGGACTTAATCACGAAAAAAACATCTATAATTATCGCCTCAGTCGTGCTCGTAGAACAATCGAGAATTCTTTTGGAATTCTTGTGAGTCAATGGAGAATATTGAAAAAGCCTATTGATGCTACGGTAAAAAATACAATGCAAATTGTCCAGGCCATTATTTGCATTCATAATTGGCTTCGAAAACAGGATTTAGACGAAAACGAATATATTTCTGCGGACATGATTGATCACGATGGACCTAGTGGTTTTATTCCTGGAAATTGGAGGAAGGAAATTGGTAGTAGTCATGCCTTGAGAGATCTTGGTAATTGTGGCACTAACAATTCTTCTCGAGATGCCATGAACATCAGGAATGAATTTTGCGATTATTTTAACGGCGAAGGTGCTATACCCTGGCAGTATCTTCAATAGCAGTAATTAAAATTATCATCATTATGTTTGATTTTTTTGACATTTTAATTCAATCAAAATGGTATATATAAGTCATTTAATTAATCATAAGTAGACTACAATAATACTTATTTATATTATATTAATAAAATTATTCTTATACCGCTTTTTAAATATGTATTACACGTGTACCGTCATAATATACGCAACTACATCCATATTTTGAAGAAAAAAATAAAAAGATCTAAAAAAATTTAAACAATATATTATATAACTATAGAAGTCTATATAACTATAGATTTATTTATTTTGTTAAAATAAAAAAATAAAAAAATTTTATAATTATGCTCGTATAAAAAAATATAAAATGTGTTGTCGGAATCTTCTAAAACATCCAGCTGAAAAAAACTTAGTTATTATTCCTTTCTTCCTGTAGTCTGGAGAAGGTCATTTGGACAATATCATGTAGAGTTCGCATTTGTAGTTGAGGCGACATTTTGCGCAAATGTAATGCTGCTGTTTGTAGCATATGATCTACCTCATCGAATGGATCATCTATATTTGGTGGTGCAACATTTTGCGCCTTTTCTCGTCTCTCAAAAATTTGGATTAGTTTATCCAACGGATTCGTAGAACCAACTGAAATATTGCTATTAATAGTGGAATTGGTATTGAGTCTTCGTCTTTTTCCACTCGTAAAAGTACTTGATAAGGTTGGCGCTGCAAACAAATTTTTATATTAGTTATAGTTGATATAAAAAAAAAATAATAATAAAACAATGATCATACTTTCTGTGCTACTACTGTCATTTGGATCTATGTCAATCGGACTTTCTACTTGAGAAGTTGACTGGTCCACCGATAATAGCTCGTTCTCTGTGCTAGGAATATTACTCGACGTGCTACAATAAATGAACAAAGTAAAAATTACAGAAACAAATTGTGGAATTACAGTAACTTTATCGCTGTCTAATGATGTTCCTGGCACAAAGAATGAGCAATTTTAGAAATTTGGTTGAGTAGTTAGCCTCAAGATCAAGTGCAAAGTCTGTTTGACATGGACAACATATGCAGTAGCTGGGATAGTATAATGGTTGTTATTATTATTGCTATTGTTAGAAAATAATTTAATAATAATAATAAATAATAAATAAATTAAAAATAAATATAGTTGGATTATTATTATTATTATTAAATAATTTTCAAATAATAGCAATAATAATAACAGAACCATTATACTACCAGAGAGCTATTGTTGTCCATGCCATACAGAATTTGTAATTTGTACTTGATCTTGAAACTGATGTCTACTATTGTGTTGTGCCAGGAACATTACTTTATAATAATAACAAAAATCAGTTACTTACTCCTTCGATAGACTGGTATCACGAAGAAACTCCATTATGTTATAATGCTTCCACTTGTGACGGTCCTCATTTTCATTCCTCCCAGATCCACTCGGAAGGTACTGCTCTGACTGGACAATTTTGCGATATGTATCGCGTAATGATTTAAATTTCTGCTGTACAGCAGTTGCGTCGAGTACACCTAGAAAAATCAGATTTTATCATATCCAACTAATCCAACTGTATAATATATTTATTTATTTACCATTCAATTCATCAGCAACTTCTTGCCAGAGTCGTTTCCGGGTTTCCTTGGATCTCCGGTCACCGGTTGACTAATGTCCCACAGAGGCCTTCTATGTTGGATAGCCAAAATTAAATGTTCTTCCTCTTCTACCGACAATTTCTTTGAGGCCTTTCTTTTGGAAGGAGTTTTAAAATTTTTACTGCCAACAGCATTTTCTTTAGATTGACAGCTGGAGTTCGCTAATTGGCAATTTCCTGCCACGACTAAAATTAAGTGAAAAAGTATTCGATTTTATTGTAGAGGAGCAGGAGAGTTTATTATTGTGTCAATTAATCCATAACTTACGTATATGCTGGTTGAAGGTTGCACCAATGTTGACCTCAACTATTTGCTCTACGCCGTCAATGTAGGCACGGCGTAGGCACGTTTTTCCATCATCTACAAACAAAATTATTATTTTAGTGAAATACACCTACAATGTAATAAAATGTACTTATAGTAGATAAAATATATACTTAAAAGCGGGTAAAAATAGCGTGTCGCCTCATCGACATAACACCCAAATCCCTCCAGACATGCGTGGCCGTCCACATCGGCGACGTTGCAAATTGTTTCGCAAACCCCGCATGTCTGCACCATTGCAATTTCCTAAAAAAAAATTATTATTAATTATTATTTTAATGAAATGGACTAGCTAGCAAAGCTCGATCTTAGTGCTCAAAATCTTATATTACAAATTCAAAATATTCAAACGTTTCGGCATTAAATGTGGTCTTCATCAGTGATAAACAATTATAACCTTGGTCGTTTAAGAAAAATTAAAACGACCAAGGTTATAATTGTTTATCACTGATAAATGCCACATTTAGAGCCGAAATGTTTAAATGTTTTGAATTTGTAATATAAGATTTTAAGCATTAAAATCGAGCTTTGTTTGCTAGCCCATTCCATTGAAATTGTTTATATATGCAAACATGACTAATTGTTTATTATTAATTATTTAACATAGCCAACTAATCCAAACATAGCTCTATCCCTCAACAAAAGTTATTTTAATCACTCATATATTTGCAGATATATCCAACTATAACCTAAAATGTAGAGTTATCATAACTTATTAATACCCTAAAAAGCAGCATATTTATCCACAAGAATGATCAAAATATTCCATATCTACCATATAATATTAATATATTACTTACTTCATTCTCGTTGATGTCACCCATTGTATAACTTCAAACACGTTAAACCTTTGAATTTCGTAGCACGTTGAAAAAGTTGGAACGGTCTGAACTTTTTCCCCCACTACATTTTCTTGACGCCAAAAGTCACGTGACCCCATTTGACGCTGGTTTCTAGCGTCAATGAAATCGCAGCTTCACTCAGTTATGTGAGTATCCTTACTCGGAATGAATGACGTCATACCTGCTTATTTTGGTGATAAAACTATCTCATAACAATACAGGTTAAACCTCACTTTTAATTTGAGTCTGTTAGACTCATTAAAGCACACGGTTTCAATTGTGTGCTGTAGCGTCATAAAAACTCAGTTGAATCTCACTTGCCAGCATCAAAAGGGACGTGCATTTAACTGAGTTATGACGTCACAAGTGAGATTTATCTGAGTTTTGATGTAAATGGAAAGCACCTATTATATGTAATATATATGATTTTTTTCTCCTACATATAGAAACCATGCCAGCGTGTTATGTGCACAATTGCAAAAGTCGCACAGACTGTACGTACACAAGAAATATAAAATTGTTTTGTTTCCCAAAAGAATTAACTATACGCCAGCAATGGCTTATTGAAGCCTGTAGAAGAAATGAAAAAGAAATAAAAATTGATTCTGGTAAGTATATGTGTGCGTATGTGTATAATATTACTTGTTTTTAACCTGTTAATATTTTAGCAAGAATATGCAATCTTCATTTTGAAGAAGATTGTTTTGAAATGAAGTGGACAAAGCCACGTTCAACGAATATACCAAAGAAACAGATGTGTAGGTTGAAAAATAATTCTATACCTACTTTAATGTTAAACGTGGAACAAAGACGAAGAAAAACTAAAGATGAAACAGATATAATAGCAAGTAAAAAGATAAAATTAGCGTAAGTAGTAATTCCTATTTATAAATATATAAATCTATTGTGTGTGTGTGTGTGTGTGTACTATACCTTATGCATTAAAGTATAGAGGTATTTTTCCTAATATTTTAACAATTAAATATTATACACTTGTCTCTGAACGATTTACGTATATTTTTCTTAATGAAATTACAGCATTTCAAGTTGTCGTAATTGAGAGGCACTATGCGTATTTGAGTATTTGAGTTATATAGTAATGTATAACAATAATGACTTTCAACTATGACAATGTGAAATACTATTACTTCATTGAGAAAAATATATGCAAATAGTTTTAAGACCGAATATATATCTAAGTAAATCCTATATGCTTAAGGGGATGCTAAAGCTAAGGCCGAACTTCCTCGACGTCGGTAATGTCAACTCTGTCAACTAAAAGCAAAGGCCGAACTGATATTGGAGACCTCGCGTGGTGACAACACGAAACTCCGGTTTCAGTGTTACCAACTAATTTCAGGTTCTATGAAATGGTGTATGTCCGTACACGTACACACACCACTGAATTGCTCACACGGACGCACGGTGGAGAGACATATGCTATAGACGCGGCAACGCCGCGCGGCGTTGCCGCGTCTTGGATTCTTTAGCAATACGGCCTGAACCTGAAAATGCTTTCTGGCCGTCCGCGTAGCAGAAGGCAGTAACGTATCAAGGCTGATAAGCACCCGCTTTTTATAAATTACATATATTCTTATGCACACATGCGTATATATATATAATATCTATCTAATTATTATGTGTATGTTTATAATTGTCTGATGACAAATAATAACAGTAGCACAATTGAGAATGTGAATTAGTATACATAGTATATATTGACGCGGGTACTTATTAGGCTTGGCAATTTACTGCATCTCTTGCACCTCAAATAATTTTTTTCTTGTAATGTAAATGAATGATGTAAAACTATTTCAAAGGATCTATCGATCCATTCTTGATGGGGTAAAACAATAACTTCTATAACACAAATGCAATAAATATTAAATTTATATAGTATTGATTTATTACACTCAGTCTCTTAGCATCAGAGTAGAGCGGGTAAAGCAGCTGATGAACAGTATAGATAACAAACTGAATAAAAATCTTAATTATTATAACATAATGATATTAAGAATTAAGATTTTTATTCAGTTTGTTAATTATCTATAACTGCATAACGTGTGCAGTTTACGCCGAAGCGGCTGTTTTAACGCGAGCGATATGTTTCGTCGACGGATGATTAGCTATAAATTATGATTGTATACAGAATACTGGATATTTGCGTAAAGTATCGTTGCCTCGCGAATAAAGTCGAAGGACCGTCGGGAAGAGGAAACTCGCGGTGCTTTCATTTCCCTTCCGAGTGCGCTTTTCAATCTTTTATCCGTTTTCGCCCTCGTCTTCGTTTCCATTGTTAGTATGCGACAGCCGTTACTGCACTCCATGAAGAGTATCATTGCTTTGTCGAATAATACATAAGCAAAAGAGATGTTTTTCCTTGTGCTTAGAAATCCAAACAGATTTGATTTCGAGAATCATAAGAAATTGTATTGTGTTACTTTCTTTCCATCGCGGCGAGTACCTAATCGTTTTTATACATTTATAGTTTACAAGTATACAGAGTACTTGAAAAGAAAGAAAAAAGGTGATCGTCGCGTTTTTTTTTTCACAGAGACGGGCAAACGTGTAACTGTGTTCACGTTGCCCGACTAAATCAAACTCGGATGCTACTAAGTATTTAGTTTTTATCCATCGGGACTTTAGGGTGCCGCGAATGCTGATATCAAGAATAATTATAATTTATCTTAGTGGAGTACGTACATCTTACGGCTTAGAAACGAAGACGATGACGAACGCTTCCGTTCTTGTCCCAAAATTGTTTTCGTTTTCTTTTGTAGCGAACGTTTCGAGGAATTTGCTTACGACGGTTCGTTAGCGGTAATTAACGATTATACGGAGCCGTCATATTTTCCACAACGCGTCGGGAAAAAATTGAATGATTTCTATATGTATTCAGAGAATGTTGATTCATCATATTATTCTTCCAAACTTGCTTTCTCCTTTTAAAAATTTACACCAAGAGAAACTTTTGTTACATATTATTTTATTTTGATTTTTTTTAACATCTTTATTTTTTAAAAAAGAAACGAAAACCGTAGAAGAAAATTATTAAACTTATCTTTATCGTGTTGGAAATTCATTCAATTTTATCGCTACGTGTCTCAACTTCTCTTGTTAAAAACAAAAACTAATTTATAGCTTTATGATTTTACATATAATTGTTAAATTTCAGTTTTGTCAGATGCGATTTGTGCGAGCTTATTTCGTGGAGCAAATATTTTGTTGCGTTTTTTAGAAAATGTTCATCCGATCATTAGCGAAGCGACGCGATCCATTTATATTCGATCACGAGGGACTGCGCAAATTTTCGCATTATTTGCGGATTTTATAACTTTATTGACAAGTATAAGATCTAAGATCTTTCGCATAACTGATTTACGATTAAACTTGCGCTTTATTGAGGCTCAGATGTACGCACCCGTCTGTATCACGTCAATAAAAATCTGGCTGCAAAACGTGTATGAATTCATTCGTTTAGCAAAGGATGCGCGTTGACCTTAGAAGTGCACGTTGGAATTTCATCCGGAGGGAAAAAACTTTGTCGCATTTTTTTAATCTTTCTGATTCTCAAAATACATTCTTCGTGTATATTTTTTGTGCAATGCTCATAATATTATTTGATTTTTGTAGATTAATTTTCTTTTCATGAAATATATTTTGGCAACTATGCCGTCTATAGAAAGAAATCTGTCGGACCTGTGCTAACTCGGACCACGTGCGTTTCTGACGTTTAAATATTAGTGAAATTCGGTTAGAGAGAGTGATTGAATTCTCTTAGAAAACAAAAAAATGACCTGTCTCGTTTTTTGATAGAAATTCGATAGAGATGCTAAATATTAATTTATTAGGTGCGTTCGGGAAGACGCTATTAGTGCTATTTGCTTATTTTATCCTTGTTTTACACCTGATGAAGCGATAAAGATAGAATGATGCAATAGCGCTAATAGCGCGCTTCCCGAACACAGCCATTGTGTTATAATTCGACGTTCGCTTTTCGCGTGAGACTAGCTGGCATCGGCTTCCTATTTCGCTAAACGGGCCTTTTTCAGTAGGATACGTTCTTCATTATAATATAGAGGAGAGAAAGCTCTAGGGATAGATACACATACATTTTGTACGACAATATCGGGGGTCTACCGTTGTATAATACGATTATTTTTCTCTGGGCCTGGAGCCTCGTCCACGATGACGATATCGCGGACACGGATGTCTCCAGAATCGTGCTCCGATTACTTTGTACTAAGAATATTTTGCATAAATTCCTTTTGTGCCTTTTATATCACATGTATTTTTCAAGCAAGTTCATTTGTAGAATTTACGCGATGGAAGATATATATAAGGCGTACCGCGCCAAATCGGACACCATTTGGGTTTTGCATCTCCGATTTTTTTGAAATTTTTTATGTTATAGTATTAGTTTGAAAAAGACCTTCATGATTTTTTTTCAAATTTTTTGTCGAACCGTTTTCAAAATATCGATTTTTGAAAAAATTACGTTACTTTTTTTTTAAACGCCCATAATTTTACGAAAAATGGGCCAAAAAAAAAGGAAAGGGGTTTTTTAAATTTTTTTTAAACACCAAAATTTAAAAAAAAAATCAAAAAAAAATTTTTAAAAATTTTGGTTTATAAAAATTTTTTAAAAGGGCCCCCCCCCAAAAAAACCAGGAAAAAGGGGTTTCGGCGATTTTTCGAAAATTTTTGGAAAAGGGGTTTTCATGTCATCTTGAAAAAAAAAATTCTCCCCAAGGAAAACTCTCTTTAAAAGCAGAATTTTTCTCTAAGGACCTCCCCAAAATAGGGGGGGGTTTTATCACGCGACACAAATGATTTTAAAAACCCCCCCCAGCTTTCAAAAATTCATTTTGTGTTTTTTTTGTGTGTGTTAAAATTCAAAAACCCAAAACCCAAAACCAAAATTTGGGGGAAAAGTAATAAACAGATGAACCGTGGGGGTTTTGCTTTTCATAAAAAAAATTTTTAAATATTTTTTGGGGTTTTTCGATCGTGCTCCCCGGGGGGATTGCGTGTGCGGGGGTTTTTAAAAAAAAAAAGTTGTTCAAATTTTTATACGTTTTATATTTAAAATTTTTACTTCGAGACCCCTAACAAAAAAAAAAATAACAATTTTTTTATTTTTTATGTATTTTTTTTTAATTTTCAACATTTTTCAACGAAATAAAAACCCCAGTTTTTTTTTTCCCAAATAACATTAAAACCTTTTTTTTTTTTGCCAAAAAAAAAACCCTAGAATTCCAAAAAAACCCCCATTTCCCCCCTAAAAAGTATTTTGCTACCCAGTGTTAAAAAAAAAAAAAAAAAAAGAAGAGAGGGGTAAAAAAAAAAAAAAAGGGGGGAAAGGGGGAGGGAAGGGGGGGAAAGAGAAAAAGGGGAGAGAGAGAGGGGGGAAGGGGAAAAGGGGGAAAAAAGGGGGAGGAGGGAAGAAGAGGGGGAGAGGAATAAATGAGTGCATGCAAATTTTTATACAAAAAAAAAAATATAATACGGGGGTATCTTCCTTGCTAACCCCGCCTTGTTTTGCATATCTTCAAACTCGTTTTTGAAAAGGCTTCATAGATCGCAAAATCCCCTTTTTGGGGGAGTAAAGGGGTTTGGTAAATGAAGGGTGGGGATTTTTAAAAAAATTTGTAATTTTAAATTAAAAAAAAAAATAAAAATTTTCCCAAAAAGGTATCTGTAACCCCCTGGGCCCGATTCTCTAAAAAACATGGGGGAAAACCCCCTTTTTAAAAAAAGGGGGCCAAATTTTTGCTCTCTGTCGCCCCGTTTTTTTTCCAATAAAAATTTTAGCTTTTTTTTTGAAAAAGAGTTTTTTGCAAACGTTTGGTAGAAAAAAAAATGGGCCCCCCTTTTTTTTAAACTCGTTCTTTGAAACGGCTTCATTTTACGCCCAAAAAACCTTTTTCCAGAGTAAATTAGGTAAAAAAGAAGGGTGGGATTGTAAAAATTTTTAATAATTTTAAAAAATGTAAAAATGCCTAACGGATATTGGTTTTCCAAAAAATCTTTCAAAAATCGTTTCTGAAAAGGTTCATAGTCGCAAAATCCTTTTACGGAGTGAAGTTTAGGTATAATTGGGGTTTTGGGAATTTTAAAAAAATTTGTAATAATTTAAAAAAAAAAATAAAAAGTTGAAGCGATATCTGTACCACATTTTTCAAAGGCCCCTTTTTTGGAAAAAGGCTTATAGATGCAAAATCCCTTTTTTAGGAGTAAAAGGGGTTAGGTACTAATGAAAAGGGGGGGGTTGTAAAATCCCATTTAAAAAATTTTGAAAAAAATTTAAAAAATGCCTAAAAGATTCTGTATAATAATTTTGGGGCCCGGACCCCCCCCCCTTTAACCCCCAAACGACACTTTTGGGTTGATTTTGGGGAAAGAAAACCGAAATGTAGCCAAACCCCCCCAAAATGCCCCCCGTGCATGCGCCATCCCCATTTCGCAAGCCGAACTTTTGCTGTGCATAAAATTCTTGGGCCCCCTGAAATTTTTGTGAAAAAAAATTTTCCCAAAAGTTTCAAAGCTCTCATTTTTATTCCAGGCTTTCAATCTCAATTTTAAAGGTACGTTATTGTTTGTGCACGTCTTCTGAAGGGTGGGAAAGTTTAATTTCGTACATATTACGTATACAACTGTTTATATCAGAAAATAAGGTTTTGAGGTGACAGCATTTTAAAATTTTTTTCAATTATTACTAATTATTTGACAATCCCACCCTTCATTAGTACCTCTACTTTACTCCTGTAAAAGGATTTTGCGATCTGTAAAGCCGTTTCAAAATGAGAGCTTTGAAATGAATTGTCGGTAATTTGGACGGCTTTAGCATCCCCTTAAGTATCTTAAAGTAAAATATAGGATAGCTTGTAAAATATGTACATACATGTACTTCTGAGGAAATGAAAAGAACATTAGACATATTGTAAAACAGGTATAGTCGCATTAATAACTTTTTCAGAGAAAGAACAAGTATGTCAACAAATACTGAACTTTTAAAATGCATACAAGGAAAACAATTGATCAAGATACATAAAGATGTATCAATAAACAGTTCGAAAGACACAAAACAGCAAAAAGATGCAAAGGAGAGATTCGAAAGTGGAGATATTTTTGAATCAAATGTTGCAGAAAAAGAGAGCACAACGTATGCACAAATTTATGTTTTTGTCCTTATTACATTCTTCTCTCTCTCTCTCTCTCTCTCTCTCTCTCTCTCTCTCTCTCTCTCTCTCTCTCTCTCTCTCTCTCTCATTACATATATACATATTGATGTATTAAAATACAATTGTGTTTTTTTGCAGAAATGAAATAATTGTTCACGAAACAGATCAAAATAAAGAAACATTACTGAGGCTATTGAAAAAAGCAGAAGAAGAAAAAAATAAACTTTTAGAGGAACGACAAAAACTTATTGGAAAAAATTAACAATTAAGTTTACATATTAAAGAATTAGAAACAAATCTCGTGCAAAAGTCGAATACCAATGATCAGATGGCATTTGATAAACAGAAACAGGTGGAAGAAATGGTTAATAAAGTTTTGCGAAAAGTATTTACTGTTGGACAAATTAAAATATTAATGTCGCAAAATGAGAATGTTCGGATTCGATGGACGCCAGAGGATATTACATCTGCTATAGCGTTACGATCGCTAAGTCCAAAGGCATACCGATACTTACGAGACGTAAAAAAAGTTCCACTACCGTGTTTAACAACTCTACATAAGTGGTGTTCATCTTTCAACATTCCACCCGGAATTTTGAAAGATGTCTTTAAGATAATGAAAGAAAAAGGACAGAATTTTAGTATAGAACAAAGATTAATTGTATTAACATTTGATGAATTATATATATCAAATAAAGTAGACTTAGATCGCAAGGAACAAAAAATTTATGGGCCACATAAAACATGCCAATTCGTAATGGTCCGAGGGTTATTCGATAAATGGAAACAGCCGATATATTATGACTTTGATAAGTCAATGTCTGCAGATACTTTGCTGACAGTGATAAAAAGTCTTTACGAAATAAATTATATATAGTTGTAGCTGTAACGTGCGACATGGGACCTACAAATATAAAATTATGGAACAAATTGAACGTTGGAATAAATATTTCAACACATTCCGGAAAAAGAAATGTGAAACAAGACATCGAGAAATTAAATTATATTGCACATATATATCCAGCTGATAACAGTTTAAAAATATATTTTTATGCAGATGTTCCTCACTTGTTAAAATTGGCCAGAAACAACTTATTTGACTCTGGTTTTAAAGTGCAAGGAAAATTATTGAACAAGAGCTTTTTGGAGGAGTTACTGGCAATTAATGCTGGAGATTTGAAAATAGCTCACAAGTTAAGCAGAGCACACCTGGATGTCCGAGGAACACAGAGGCAAAACGTTAGAATGGCAGCACAAGTCTTTTCAAATAAAAATGCGTCAGCAATTCAGTGGTGCGGAGAGAAAAAATTACTTGCTTGCAATTATTGGAAAGAAACTGCTAATGTGCTAAAATTATTCAATGATTGGTTCGATATTTTCAACAGCAAACTGAAATATGGTCATAATGGCTCGCATGCATACGAAGTAAATTTAGAAGAGCAGAATAAAATAATTGATAACATGAATCAATTTATAGCAGAAATGCAAGTTGGAGAAAGGTTAACATTACTACAATTCCAAAAAGAAATTTTAATATTGAACAAATCTCTAGAGTCGAAATGTTTCTATATCTTAAAGAAAAATATTCATCTGAGGCGTTCCAAATGGAATATCTGTTCACGAACCGATTAAATCAAGACATACTGGAAAATTTATTTTCCTATTTGAGAATGATGGGTGGAGGAAACGATCATCCGTCACCTGTAGAATTAAAAAATCGATTAAAGTGGTACATACTAGGGAAACATTCCGGATATTCTATTTCATCAGGCGAAAATACTGCGGGAGATAACAGTTCCACAATTCTTAGTAGTATGGAAGATACGAGTAATGATGAAGTATATGAACCATCATGTTCACTTGATATATCAGTAAATGATGAAGTCTTTGATGACAATGAAGGAAAAGAAGAAGAAGAAATGCTTATGAAAAAATGTCTGAAGAAGAGGAAATAGAAAATGAAATTGAAGAAATATTAATGGGAAAAGATAATGATATAGAACAAAGAGAGGCAGAAAACAGTGAAGGTAAAAAAATTGAAATATTTATCTTTATTAATATTTTATTGAAATATTTATCTTTATTTGTTATTTCTATTTTCTACAACCGATGGGTAAGCTGACAGTTAAATTATATGTCTGTCTACAAATAGAATATTTATCTCTATTTGGTTTAGTATACAATTAACATTTTGTATTGTTAAATTATGTTTATAATTTTCTATTTGTTCATGTCTGTACTTTCTATTTATTATTTTATTTTCAGCAATAAACTTAAGTAGTTACGGACCTACTTTACAAGAATTACAATTATTAAAAAATTTTGAACAAATAACAGCAAATGAAATAATAGAACAAAATGCTTTATTGTACATTGCTGGTTATGTTGCACATCGTTTTCGGAATTCGTATAGCACTTTGGGTTCTCCTACTAAGACATTTTCTCATATGCTGCCTGATTGGCTTTCCTTTGTATCCCGAGGAAACTGCATGTATCCTAGTCCAGAATTCCAAAGAGCAGCAGAAATTATGAATATTGAATTTGTGCAATTCCACGGCAATTTCTTTAATAAAGAAAAATATATATTTGATAAGTTAACAGACATAGTATGTACAAAAATTGGCAATAGTTTTCCCAGAAAAGTAATTGCATGCCTTGTACATACTCGAACATATATTCGATTAAGAGTAATAAATAAGGAAATTGCCGACAGTAATTTGATTAAAAAGAGAGGAAAAAAGACATATAAAATATGCAATAAGAAAAATATTAATATGCAATAGACGCTATAATATAGGAAAAATATATTTTGTAGATTCTCAGGTACCAACTGTTAATTTGAAATCTATATGCATAATTTATGCTGAGTCAAGAAAAAAATTGATATAATATAAAAAATAACTTATAACTTGACTCAGGTAAAATTATGGATTATAATCATTTATCTGTATCTGAACAATACGTATGCTAATAAGAAAATATGAGATTAGGAGAAAACTGGCAGTAGTATAGAATAATACGTATTGTTCTCAATTAAAAATTCTGACGCTTATATTTATGGATTTTATTTTCTAGGATATCATGCCATACGTGATTTTGGAACAAGGCAATTGAATTATCTCCACTCCAAAAAGAGAAGTTTGAACCACTAAAACAATTAATACATTTTGTTTATTTATTTCCTTTAGTAAAGTAATATGTTTGTTATATGTATATATAAAATAAGAATATATATATATAATATATTTATAAAAATGTGGACAATAATTTTTCTTATTGCGAGAATCATTTTTTACTCATTTTTTATTATTTCAGGTTTTTTTTATTTATGTCATGTCATTAATTTTGTATTCAAATTCCGCGGGTGCATTTGGACCCAAATGTGATTGGTTGTTCCATCAAGCCACCGCCATTATGCGCAATGTTTCACCTGTCTTATTACACCATGGTCCATACTAGAGTCCCTTTATAAAGCCCCTTGCACAATGCCAGGCAACAGGCAATAGGAACAGGGAATAGAAATCAGAAATCATGTATAAATGCAGAATAAACAGTGACACAGGCAATAAACACAGAGTTTCCGTCACGTTGGAAATTTTGTGCCTATTGCCTGTTGCCAACCAATCATAGCATTCGAACTTTTTAGGTTGTAATTAACGATTTTTTGGTTACTTCCTGTTCCTATTGCCTGTTGTCTGCATGGATATAGGAATATAGGGATGGAGCATGAGTTCACGGGAGGGGAAGCCATTGCGCGACGAAGGGACGAGGTATTATGTGCCTAAATCTGATTGGCTGTAATGGTGCGCAAGTGCAGTGAGACTTTGCAGTGAGACTGAAGTTTGCAGTGAGACTGAGTTTGCAGTGAGTCAATCATCAAATATACTCTTTTTTTTGTTAGCAAAAAGGAAAAAAGCAAAATGGTGCAATGTTATGTGCCAAATTGTAAAAATCGATCCGATTGCCCAAAATGGAAACAAATAAACGTTGATAAAAATCGGAAGATTACATTTTACAGGTTAGGTTTATTTTTAATTTTGTATAAAATAATATAGTATTTGTATAAAATAATATAGTATTAATAAAATATTTTGTTCATTTAATTCGAACTATCATACAGAAATATGTCAAAATTCGTCTGCATTATATTACTTTAAGGCCGTCCTCTACCTTCTCGGGTCGAAAAAATATATTTTTTTTTTTTTTTCATAAATCACATCTACAACATGTGTAGAAAATGTGTGCCAAAGGATTTTTCGATATTCGAAGTGGTTCACAAGTTACGGCCCTGGAACGGAGCAGGTATACAGAGCGCGCGCCGGGCTGCTCCGAAAGCCAAGCAGATGTTTTCGAATATTGACTGAGACGCCGTGAAGCGTCGGTTAGTTCAGTTTTGCTGTGGCAGTTGCGAAGCGTGTAGCAGCTCTGCGTGACTTCCAAGAAGAAGAGGAAGGCCTATTGTATGGTCCAGGCATAGCAGATTGACGGTGAGATGAAACTTTCAGTATAAATCACATGCGCAAACTTTCAAACGCGTTTTTCTCGAAACACCATTTTTCGAAACGGTGACCACGATATTTCAGAAACTACTGCACAGATCTTGTTGAAATTTATACAGCATCTTTAATATGTTATAAGCCAGCGATTGAACTAGGATTATCGTGATTGCTTCGATAGTTTTTTTTCTACGAGCGAAAAACTTGATAAAAAATGAGTAAAAATAGAATGTAATTTTCAAAAGTGTATAAGAAAGTCAATTTTTGTAATTTACAATTCACTCTAGTTCAATCGCTAGTCTTAAATATGAAGATTAAAACGCCGTTTGGTTTTTTGATTTCAGATAAGCAGAACAGCCGCAATCTTGGTCACCGTCAAGCCCCTCTTTTACTTGATGTCTTCCTGTCGGCCACTATAACTTTTATTTTATTATATATTTTGACTTTAAAAAATTTGTAAAGCTTATTTAAATGTTCATCAAGATTATGCAAAAACAATGAGATTGATTATTTTGATGGTTTGCCCGTAAAAAATTATTGAAAAAGCCGTAAAAAAACAGCCGAGAAGGTAGAGGACGGCCTTAAATAGTATTGACAAAGATAAATCAAAAAGTCGACGTCATTTTTTAAATAAACTTACATTATTTAAAGGTCAGTAATCATTTGTTTGTTTATTTATATATAATACAGTATTAGTTCATTAATAATATAATAAACTATAATTTAGTATATCTATTCTGTTTTATGTTTTAACTTTTGTAACAATTCGAAATAAATTGTATTTATTATCGTAATTATATATATATATACTTAACTTCTATATTATTATCTTTGTTAACTTTTATATTATTATCTCTGTTTGTGTTTAATTAATGCTACTTTATGTGCCATTTTTGAATAAACCGTTTTCCTTGCAAACTTAAAATAAATACCTTGATATAAATTCTTTTACAATCAATTTACGTTTTTACTATTTGACATGACTCATGAAAAGTAGGTAGAAGATTATAAATATAATTAAAGAAGTATAATTAAATATACTATTCTTTATATATTAATGTAATATTTTCTATATTTTATTTACAGTATAGACTAAACTCATTAGTAGTATTTATTTTACAATTACCTATATACATCTTCTGTCTTTCATTTAAACCTACAAATATTACGCGTCCTACAAATATAAATATGTTTATAATTCATAATATATATACGATAACACTATATAATATTTTTATTATTAACTTTTTTACAGCAGAATTTAAGTATATCTTATTATTTTACATTTAACCTGCCGGTGACGATTGGCGCGGCACAAGATACTGAGCATGCGCACAATTGTAACCAATGAAATTTAGGCACATAACCCCCCTCATTTCGGCTTCACTCCCCTCACCTATGTTCTGGGCTTATACTACATCCCTATATTCCTATATCCATGGTTGTCTGGCATTGTGCAAGGAGCTTAGAGTCTGTGGGAGTGCAACAACATGGCGTGAATGTCACGTATATAGGAGGTTTGTTCGCGTCGCATGCTCCAATGTACACCAGAGAGCACTTGGATCACAGATAAGATGACGGTTGGGTCAGATGGGTTTATGTGCACCAACGCTCAGTGACACGAACGGACTTTTGGATCACAGATGGCGGTTGGGTCAGATGGGTTTATGTGCACCAACGCTCAGTGACACGAACAGACTTGAGCACTCCCTTCCCTTCTTCCAAACTTCCAATCGCACATCGCACATCATTGACTGGTTATTCCAAATTGGTAAATAATGGATCGTTTAGATTTTTTGGGCGGTTTTCGTATGATAATAAATAATATTAATGATGACTTTTTGGCTGAAAATCTTGTACCTTTGGCAAGAATTGGTGATTTGTTAGAAGACAATGGGAACGACGATGAAATAGAAAGTGAGTATTGATGATAAAGATGTGGCGTTTCTAACTTTGACGTAATCTGTAAAGATCTTGTAATTTTAAATTTATTTTTTTCTTAAGTAGTTTGTGCACTTTTATTGTATTTTATGATTGATATTTGCAGATATTGCCATTAACGCAATTGTTGAAATTGCAGAAGGTTTCGTCCAAAGAATACATAGAACATGCATAACTAATTACATTGAAAATATAGTGCCTATGTATACGGATAGAGAGTTTGTTATGCATTTTCGTTTGAAGAGAACACTTTTTATAAGTATGGTAAAGAAATTTAGCCATTGGCCATATTTTAGAAATTTAGGAGGTAAGTATTGATTTTTTTAAATTAGATATGTGTATACTAAAAATTTTTAATTTTATTTTGAATAAAGTTTGATCAATATTTTATAGGACATGGAGGATTCAAAGTAGTTTCGGCTGAGAAACATATTCTCACTTTTTGTGGTTTGCTGGCCATCAAAGTGCTAGTTTCAGAGATGTTGCTGACAGATTCGATCTCTCTCTTAGTACCCTTGAATCTGTGTTACGTAGAGTCACACAATTTTTGTATGATATGAGGAATGAAGTTATTCGGTATCCTACTGAAGTAGAGAAGCAAAGAACGCAAAGATACTATCTTGAAAGTAAAGGTTTTCCTGGAGTAATTGGTAATAATGTGATTCTCTTCGATGATATTATATTTAATTTAAGCTCACAGTTTTGTAATTCAGTATGTGTAATCCAATTACATTAATTTATTTAGTGTATTTCTTTTTTGTTGTAGGATGTATTGACGGCTCACATATCCGTATTGACAAACCTTTTGAAGATCCAGTGGCTTACATCAATAGAAAGCATTATTTTTCCGTACACATGCAAGGGACCGTTAATGAACAGAAGAAGTTCTTAGATGTATTCATTGGCTACCCTGGTTCAGTGCACGATGCAAGAGTATTTGCAAATTCCAGTTTGGCTGAAGATTTGCCAATACTTTGTGAAAGTATAAACTTATCACATTCATAATTTACTGTATTTTTGTATATAAACCAACTAGCTTTGTATTTCTTATTCAATTCAGTTAAAATCGTAAATATCTTGTAGATATGGACTGGTAATTATCTATAATTTTTGTATTTGAAAGTGTCCGGAGAAGATATATATTCACTGCCAGTATTATAAATTTGTAGTACATGTAAACTATAAATTTTCAACGCTGGCAGAGTGAATATCAAAACGCAGCCTTAGCATTAGCTGTTAATCTGAAATATACGTGCTTTTATTTCAGATGGAAGCATACTTCTTGGAGATGCTGCATACCCATGCCTTCTCCAATTAATTACTCCATATCGGGATAATGGACATTTGACGCAGGCCCAAAGAAATTTTAATCGTATACATAGTCAGTGCAGAATTTCAGTTGAGCATGGATTTGGAATACTGAAACAACGTTTTAGACAGTTATATTTTCTCAAGCTGAGAAATATGCAATTCATCGTCAAATTCATCTTCGCTTGCTGCGTTCTTCACAATTTGGCTGACTTGGATGATTTGCAACACATGGAAGAACCTGAAGTCGACAATCATGCCGATATAAATGCGCAAGTATTGTTGCATAATGTCCCAGCAGCAGATAGAGATGAAGATCCAGATGATGATCGACATGGTCGCGATCTCAGAGATGAATTATGTAGACAATTGTTTCAACGACGATTTGAATAAGAGTATCCAAATAAATTTGTTTAAATATTTTCTTCTAATATTAATATTTAAATATTATGTTTATTATTTTTTTTAAATATCGATATCGTCGTTAACATTGACATATCACATGCTGCATCGTATCAATCTGTGTCGTTCAATTAAAAAATATGTATGATGTACTTGACGTATAAAACTATCTCAAAGTGCTTTCAAATATTTATGTTGTTTTTTTTAGTTATAAAAATTAGGAAATATAATGTACAAAATGTAATAAACAAAATGTATAAATTATATTTTCAAGAATTGCAACAACAGCAACGCGTTATTTAAATTTTAGATTGTAATTATAACGATTATAACAATTAACGATTACACAAATATATTTCATTTATTAATAATTATGAATATTACAATTATATATCTTCTATTCAGCTCATTAATTAAAATAGATTAAAATTTGATATTAAATTTGATGAAATAAGTTCTCATGTAATATCATAAAAAAGACAATAAATAAAACAATTTTGTTAAAAATTTATCCATACATCAGTCTTTTATTGTCATATACGCCTATTTTTTCATACAAATAGAGAAATATAACTGCATAATGTAAATGTGAATGTCATATCAATTAAGTAAAAATATAACTAAAGTATTGTATTTAAGTAATCAGCATCATATGAAATTCTTACGTTTAAAAGAAGTCTCCATGATTGTTAATTTTGAAATATTCTCTGGACACCCGACTGACTTGAGCAATGGCTACTGTTTACACACTTCACACGCATGCGCGTGATGCGCGCATAACATAGCCTCAATTGCACCACCTTCGAAGGTGAGGCAAATAGAGCGTGCTCCTAATTGCTCCTTGGAGTGTACTCTAACGTGACGCGAACATTTAGTCGACATCTTGGTTCAGGTGACGCGAACGTATTGCTAATAGCGTTTTTTCTTGGCTGCACTATCGCCCTGCACTGCCCTGCACTACCCAATAGCGTTGCACTAATGTTGCACTAGTGTTGCACTAGTGGGCAATAGTGCAGCCAAGAAAAAACGCTATAAATAAAGCGTGCTCCTAATTGCTCCTTGGAGTATGCTCTAATGTGACGCGAACATCTAGTCGCCATCTTGGTTCAGGTGACGCGAACGTATTGGAGCGCATTGGAGTGAGAAAGAGCATGTTGGGGCATGCGACGCGAACAAACCTCGGACTATATTCTAGACGCCCTAGATGGAAGAAAAACACTATGGCGTCGATGACTACACGTAATCGTTGTATTGTCACAGTATAACCATACCCAGTAGCGACACTCAGCCGTCCGACCCGGAATAAAATTTTAGTGCGCATGTGCGAGTCCGTACATCTCACAACATGGTTGCGCCCAGTTGCGTCTCGAACATCGTAGGTAACCTCAACCTCCACAGTTTTATGACATATTTTTTATTTGAATAAATTGTGTCTTTTTATTAGTGATAAGAAAATTCCGGGTGTGACGTGCTACATTAAAATGAAGTTAATGAAGAGAGGTGGATATAGTTGTGCCATGAAGAATTGTTCAAATATTTCTGGGCGTGAATCTGGTCCCAGTTTTTTTCGTTTTCCAAAAGACCCAGATAGGTAAAAATAATTTCCATTAGCGGATTTGTTAATTGAATTATATATCAAGTGTTTTTTCATTAATATTTTATACAAAACATCTTTCAGAGCAAAATTGTGGTTGGAAAAATGTGGTCGCGAAATTAACACGTCACCAGAAAATTTATATAAAAATTACAAAGTTTGTGGTGATCATTTTAAATCGTCGATGTTTTTAAACGATTTGAAAAACAGACTTCAACCACATGCAATCCCCGAACAAATGGAAAATGATAAATCTTTTGAATTATCAAGTGAAAACAACGCAACATTTAATTTGAGTGATGATTCTGAGGAAAATACAGTAATATCAGGTAAGCAGTTTTGAACTCTGTGTGTGTGTGTGTGTGTGTGTGTGTGTGTATGGTTGGAAATATCAAAAATTTTGTGAACATAATTACTATATTTCAGTTGAGTGTGATATCATTAAATCTAACTATGATAAGCAACAATTGGAATTATTTGAAACTGGCTTTTCAGACAAAGTTGAATGTCAGTCAATATTAGGTAATAATTTTAGTTCAATATAGAATTAACTAATGCTAGTAACATGAAATTTTTGTGAATTAGAAAATAAAATTGATGTATGGTTATTATAATTTATATATTCGTTCTTTCTTTGTAATGAATGGAATATAATCATTAATTTTTTAAGTTTCATAAGTGATGTAGTATTAAATAAATTTTTAATATTTCTGCTACTCCTTTTAACATTTCTGCTACTTTTTTTTAACATTTTTACTATTTTTTATGTAAGTATTATACAGTAACAGCACATAATGATAGTGAATATTACATGTTTTCACTTATTCCAATTATTGTTTCAGTTGACATTGACATTTGGAGCACATTCTTTCTACTGAAGGATGTCCATGAGGAACAATTAATTAAAAAAAAATGGATATCTTAATATTTATATATTACTAAAATTTTCAGTAAAAATTATGAAATTTTAACGCAAGTATTCGGAATAAACATAAGTATTTTTTTAAATATTTTTATGCATTTTTTACTCAATGACAGAACAAATAAAAATATTAGCTTTTGCGCCCAATGATCTATATTCGCTTTTGAGCTCAATAATTATATATATTTTGTATACATTTTACAATTCTATTTACACAATAAGTTACGAAAAATTTTGAAATAAAATGATACAAAATACACAGAAGTATTATTTTCATTTCTTCTACTTCAAGAAATTCTTTGGATTATAATTAAAATTGCGCAAAAAATCTTTTTTGATTATATATACTCATATACATTTTTTAATTATATATGTACATTTCAATTGTAGCGCCGGTACATCTGACAATATGGCGACGTACCACGTGACTTGAGGACAACTACATCAAAGGTGCCGACACTCAGTGTCGCTACTGGGTATGGTTATACTGTGGTATTGTTGTGATATCGTGAGAGAATTCTACAGAGGCTGTGAGAAAGTGTGAGTTTGTCTATATTTTTATTTTGACTTGATAGAGATAAGATAACCAAAACTTTAAAATACCTGAAAACAATATTTCAATAAAATAAATTATAATAGTATACAACAATTTATTGATAGAGAAAATTACGAGATGTATGTATATATAGATAAATGCATGACATTGTCATTTTCATTTTTTATTAATTTTGTAATTCTTTATTTTAAATTCTAAGACACTTATTCTGTAAATGTTAACGACATCATTTCGTGCTTTGCGCAGGTATGTAACACTACAGTGCTACAGCAAAGCACGTAACAATATCGTTAATGTGTACTGGCACGTATTATGCACATAACTTTGCGGAATGGATTCCTGTCGAAATTATACTGTTTTCCCTAAAAATACAATAGAAATGTAGGAAATAACAATTCCGATCGGAATCCATTTCGAAAAGTTCCATAATACGCACCCTGAGAGAGGCTCCTAAGGCTCGTTATTTTACCGCTCGTGATTGGTTCCGCCATGGTGTTGCACGTCCAATGAAAACAAGGACCAGTCTGTCCAGACTCTTATAAAGGGAATCTAGTCCATACGGCAACGGCAATTCACTCTTCAAAAGCTGGCAGCTCTGATAAAACATAATTATCAAATTGTTCAAATTGAAACTTTACGTTTTCAGTTTCTAGGAAAGGAAATTATTACTCTGCTGAGTTTGAGCGTCCAGCATGGTAAAATAAATAAATATATAAAATTAATACATATGGATATGCAAGGTACAATTGCAGCCAAGGTAAAATAATTTCCTCGTATGTACAACTATCTCTTTATAAAATTTTGTATTAAATTATTCGAAAGATGTAGTTTTGGGAAATGTAAAAAGTTTAAAAGCGTTTTCCTGATATTACAATAAATATAAAAATAATATCTACGTAAATTTATATTAAAATAAACTATCTCTAGGTATTTTATGTATTAGCATGGACATTTGTCGCAAGCTATTATTTTGTATGGGGTAGTAACCAGCCAAGCGTAGCTGTTGTATCTGTCGATGAATCTGGTTGGAACACGGATGAAATTTTTGTAAACGAAATAACTCGTTAAGGAATGACAACAGAATGAGAAAGAACATGAAGACGTTCGAGCAACACTATATATTTTTTTACAATTGGAAATCAAATTGAATTTGACAACTTTTATGACAACTTTATTACATTTATTTCCTACCTTCAATCATGTCTACGATTGCAATAACAATTTAATTTTAATAAGAATTCTTGCACAAAATCTAATGTATAAATAAATAATATATCTCTTTGTAATTCTCAATCTTGTGTAATATACTTCATCTATATCTGCTACTTATTTTTATTCACAGACAGTATATAGATATATACATATATGAAATTAATGATTTTATTAATAACAATTTATACATATACATATATATATATATATATATATATATATATATACCCAGGGTGTACCTGAATGGTTTGTACGAACTTTGGGAATAAGTTCCAGGGCCCGTATTCCGTTTACGGCCCCAGGGACCTAAACAGAAAATGTCCTATGAACATAGGGTCGGAAATAACGCTTGCTTCTGGAGTTATGACAGTTCAAAGTTTTTTTGCAACGGAGAAATTATCATGTCAAATCGCATAGGGGCTACAAACTGTGTTTATTTACCTCGATTCCAAGAAAGCCTGCGCATGTCGCCGCACTGACTGGCGAGGGATTCAGAAAAAAAGTTAGAAGAGGAAATAAGTAAACACGTGCGTATAGGCTTTCTTGGAATCCAACGAATGCCATTTCGAGCATTTGCTGTAGCAAATGTACTGTCCTGTTATGTCTGTGACAAAACCGAGGAAATAAATAAACACAGTTTGTAAATCCTATGTGATTTGACATAATTTCTCCAGCCATTGTAGGAAAACTTCGAACCGTCGTACCTCCAGAAACAAGCGTTTCCGACCCCATGTTTATGGGACATTTTCTGCTTGTTTAGGTCCCTGGAACTTACTCCCAAAGTTTGTACAGACCATTCAGATGTATATATAGTAGACACCCTGTATATATAGGGTGAGAAAAAAGTATGGAAACCCTGACAAATTTCGAAAAACATAAGCTTTACAGAAAATTATTTCGGATAAAAGAGGGGTTTTTAAAAAGATTTATTTACTGATCTTATCAGTTTGGATTTAGATGACGTCGCCAAAATCAGGACAGGTCACCTCGAATTTTTTAAATAAGACCCCCTATATTGTAGTATATCATTTAAAAGGGCATAAAATAAGAAAAATTTTGGCATAAACAGAGGTAGATATGTTGACCCGGGAGTTATTTAGGGCCAAAAATTGGCTTTTTCGAAGTTTGACCCTAAATAACTCCTGAACGGATCAACGTATCGACCTCTGGTTTGTGCCAAAATTTTTCCTACTTTATGCCCTTCAAGATATACTACAATATGGGAGTTTTACTTTAAAATTTTTCAGGGTTTCCATATTTTTTCCTCACCCCGTGTGTGTGTATTTGTGTGTGTGTGTGTGTGTGTGTGTAAATGTATAATTCTATTATTAATTAATTAGGACATCATTTTCATGGATTGAATTTGTCTCATTCTTGCTATTCTCTTGATTATTTTGAAGCTGCGCTTGCCACATAGCATAATAAACAGTACCGTGTGAAATTAGTTCTTCGTGTTTGCCTCTTTCAATAATTTCACCATCTTTTAAGACGAGGATTTCGTCCGCATGAATTATGGTGGATAATCTATGCGCTATAATAATAGTAGTTCGTTCAGCGCATATTCTGTTTAATGCTGCTTGTATATTACGCTCTGCCTGTGTATCCAAAGCACTCGTAGCTTCATCAAGCAGTACTATTTTTGGAGCTTTTAATATTGTGCGTGCAATTGCAACGCGTTGCTTTTCACCACCGCTTAGTCTAAGTCCTCTTTCGCCAACCTAAGAAACAGAATTAAACACACAAACATATAATATTAAAAAAGTAAATACAAACATACAAACGTACAAATGTAATAAACGTTAATTTTATTTGAATTATAAATATAGATCTTTTTTTTATGGTTGGATGTCTATAAACTTATTTCAACTTGAAATATCAAAGTTTATGAGACCAGTCGATGAGAAAAATAAAAAAAGGCAGAAAAGGAGTCAGAGATTTAGCAGAATCTAAATATTACATTAAAAAGAATCGGATTCGCGCCCCTATGCAGGCCAACAATATTGACAAACCTGTGTTTCGTAACCGCTCGGAAATGTGAGAATCCTCTCGTGAATATCCGCGTATTTTGCAGCAGCAATTATATCCGCTTCTAGTGCATCAATACGACCGTATTGAATATTATATCTTATAGTGTTGTTAAACAAGACCGTATCTTGCGGTACGACACCTGTAAAATCGTACAATTTTCTCAGGATAAGCACTCATCGAATAAACGTTTAGCCTGATGGATGATTATCCATCATTATGGAAAATGCTCGATGTAAAACTACCTATGTTATTTCTGAGAGACTCCTGTTTAACAGTCTTTACATTCTGCCCGTCAATTAAAATTGCGCCCTGTTCCACATCATAAAAGCGAAATAGTAATCGCATTATAGTACTTTTCCCGGCACCGGATGGGCCAACTAACGCTATCGTTTTTCCCGCGGGTGCGACGAAGCTGACGTTTCTGAGCACGAGTTTCTTAGGAGTGTAACCAAACGATACATTCAAGAACTCCACTTGTCCACGCTTGACATCCAATAGTCCAGCTCCTGGTGCATCTATTACCTCTTGCTCTTCCCTAAGTAACTCGAACATGTTTTCCATATCGACAAAATTCTTTTGAATGGCCCTTTGGACAAAAAAAAGGTTATTTAAAGAAATAAATAAAAAATAGCTTAGACAAAGTGTGGTCAATCGATAACAAATATAAATTGTATATTTCTGTAATAACTCGTGCGTTATGTAAATAAATATATGTTTTTAATATATATAATAATATTAATAAATAAATATATACATATATATATATATATATATATATATATATATATAATATATAATATATACATTTATATATATATAATATATATATTACCTATAATATGTGCCAAACCAATTTAGTGGAACGTAAAGTTGTATTATATAACTAGCGAACAAAACATAGTCGCCAATTGTTAAACCTTGGTGGAAAACAACCTACAAGAAAATCAATTTATCATTGTACATATACATTTTGTCACTACAAGTAAACATTTTTGTTTATAACTGTTACAATATAAATTTTTATGTGAGCACTAACCATATGTAAACACAATAGTGATCCAGATAATAGACCACCGCAGACAATTATGTTTTGTAAAGTGTTTAAGATATTCAGCGTGATCATTGATTTCCATTCTTGTACTTGATAATCTAAAATTGCTTTTCTGTAGCTTTCCACTTCATATGCTTCTGCACTGTAATATTTCACCGTTTCAAAATTCAGTAAACTATCAACGCTACGTGCTTTCTGTGCGTTGTCGGCCAAATTCATACGTCTTTGAAATTTTGTACGCCATTCCGTGACCGCAATTGTGGCAGCTAGATTGATAGACAAGATGTTGATAAGGGAAAGATTTATATTAGTATTTTGCGATTCGCTGGTTCTGTGACAATAAATCTGCTCATTTTTACAATCTCAATGAGCATAAGGTTTCTAGTAGTATTATTATTACTACACATCAGTTATTATTATCTATTTCTATTATGCTTACCGATATAAAGAACCATAGTTGTAAAAACAATGAGACCGAACCATTTATTAAATGCACTGACGAAAAACAAAATGGCCACAATAATATCAATAATGGTTGGTAGAATCGAAAAGAGGATATAATTGAGTAAATTATTGATCGAGTCTGTGCCACGATCCATGATCCTTAATACTTCACCAGTTTTCCTTCCGAGATGCCAACGCAAGCTCAATCTATGTAAATGCCTTGAGAAGGGAATTATATTTGTAATTATAAAAATAAATTCTATTTTGCTTGATAGACGCTGTGAAAAACGATGTAATGACAAGTTTTTTTTTCAATGCAATCCTAATATTTAAGAGGAGCGACATAACTTTAACTTACCTGAATAATTCTACCTCCACTTCACGAGTAGTATATTGTTGAATACGGATCCATAGAAAGGATCTTAAATTATTTAACAAACCCATACCTCCTGTACCACCACCTTGCAGAAATTTGAATGCTACATATATCATTACTATATCCCACCTACAATAAGAAGTGACAATTAGCGCAATTTCTGCGAATCAATGTGAATGAATAATAAGAGACTTGATTACGTACCTAAATTCTACAGGAGAAATCGTAACGCTGTCCACAATTTTTTTATTGTAAATCGGTACATAAAGATTTATCAAACGTCCAGACAGCAGCAACACGAAGCAAAATATCACTCTCAATTGAAGCAAAAAGTCTGATTTTGGCCATAAAAACGGTCCTAAAATTTTAGTCTTGTACCACAGATTTGTCCATGTGGAAGCATTATCTGATCTCTATAAACAGTTTTGTGTAAATTAATATTTTCTTAATCGTATACTATACGTGTAGTTATATATTGCTTACTCTTTCACGATAATATTGTGATCGCATAATTGTGTCATCATTAAGTGTACGATAATCGGAGTCAAAATTGGCAATGCCGGGAGCTCGTAAACCGAGAGCGAAAATCAACAGGTTACTAACATATCGCAAAATGAATAGAGCCATTTCGATTTGATCTGTCAGGCTGCAACAAAACATTGAAATTAGATAAATTAATTTTGGAATTACTTTTTGAAAAAATTTACTTGAAAAAAAATGTTCTATCCACTTTGTAGAATCCTTTTCTTTTAATAGAGACTTACGAGTTCAAGTGGAACCACCATTCAAGTTTTCCAATATTAATTAAAACCAGATTTTCAGCAACAAATGCTAACGTCCAAAAACCTAATAGCACGAATCCATGGCCATGCGGCGGCACAGTTGGTAATAGTTTATGTCTTTCAATTTTCAGTATATAAATCGAATATGGATAAACGATTACTGTTAATACTGTTGTTAATATCTGCAAGAATATTGACATTCATGCTATTAATTATCTATAAAGCAAAAGACCCCACATATTTTAAATGTAAAAGTGATTCCGGTCAATTAGGCTGAAATTGAAATATGTTGTAGTTTAAGAGGTGTTGATCAAAAGTCTCCATGGGTACAGAGTCCAAAAATCAAAACTATAAAATATACATTGAAAGTGAATGTCATTGGAGTTTAAAAATGCCTGTTTTTGAATATATGTATTAAGTTAATAAAAAAATGTAAAAAAAAATATATATATATATATATATATATATATATATATGTGTGTGTGTGTGTGTGTGTGTGTGTGTGTGTGTGTGTAAGTATATGGGTGTACATGTATGCGTAATTTGTGTCGGGTGTAATGTTAATACTAACATTGACCAAGTGTACCACGTGGAGATTGCATGATCAGACTCACATCTCTTTGTCAGTCGTCAATTTGTCTAAAGATGTCAATTTTCTTTTACGTCACAATTATGTTTGCATTAAAAATAATTCTGAGTACAAGGAAACAATGCTTAAAATCATTAAAGATATGAGATTCCTACATCTCCTGCTCTACGTTACAGATCTCGATCTTTTTATGCTGCCAACAGTCTAAATACACATTATTTTTCGTATGTACATATATATCCACATCCACACACTTTATATGTATACATATACATATATTTTTTTTTCCAAACATTTTAATATTAACTTAATATATGTATTCAAGAACAGGCATTTTTTAAACTCCAATGGCACTCACTTTAAGCCACCGTAACTTTTAGTTTTGATTTTTAGATTCTGTTGTCCATCGACACTTTTGATCAGCATCACCTAAGCTACAACATATTTCAGTCAATTTGACCAGAACCACTTTTACATTTAAAATGTACAGGTCTTTTATCTGTTTTTTTTTTGCTCTCAAGTAAAAGAACAAATAGGAACTCTTTCTAAACTGAAAAATTTTTGTTTAAACAAATATTGTATTATAACAGGAAAAAGTTAGAAAAGTAAACAGTTGGAGTTACCCTATATACCCAGATAGCAGAGTGCGTCAAATGACGTTATAATGCCGTCAAAGTGACGTCTCTAACGATACAATCCGTCACTTTGACTGCACTATTACGCCACTTGATGCCACTCTGCTATCTGGGTAATAGAAAGTCTAACTTTACACAAAACAAACTCGTATATTATGTATAATATGATTCTCACCATATATCCATAGACCATTCCATCGTCCAAGACTGTAGCTTGTAAAATTATTCTTATTACACTTAAAACAGGGACAAGGTACAGCACAAATTTTTGTAAATTATACAGTTTGCTTCTTGGTAATATACTCTCTTCAGTTTCTGTCCCATACTTGCGATATATCCAAAGTTGGGCAGATCCAAATATAATCAAGTACAAAAAAATTATACTGGTAGAGACGGTATCCATGAAACATTTAGAAACGCCATGGTCTATCCAGATATCGTCAAAAGTTATGTTCGGTGGACAGTATCTCATGGTATCCATATTTATGGACATTTGTGTTGTTACCAATTTGAAGTACTTAATATTGTCATGTCATTCAACATCTATTTCTCCTGTACGATGATCTTTTATATAGCACAGAGTTTGATATACTTCATAGGATTTAAATTAACACATCTGAAACATAACGTTGCTTAAATTTATATTAATATATTGCTGCTGTATTATATTCAAAACATTTAATTTGTAAAATTTACAATGTTCTACATAAAAAATAAAATTACTTTTATAAATTGACTTCATGTTCCTTACCAGAGCTTCTTATAACCATTGGAAATAATAGATATTCAAATTAAGACTTGATCGAATCATATATTTATCTTAATTCCTACGTTATTACCATTTAACTGGTGCTGTACTGTCATATAGAATACTTGTCATATAGATATACGTAAAACGATCAAACATTAAACAGCATACATATATGCACAATTGTAATAAGTATTTAAAAAAAATATACAAAATTTTAAAGCTTAACAGTAACGTTGACCGCATAAAAATTTATACCGATTTATACTAATCTTTTGATACGGATTTTTTCGCGTAGAAATTGTACTGTCATTCTTTCCATGCAACTTATCTAAAGCCGGGTATAAGGTATAAATCATAGACAATAAGACAAATAGACACGGGCGGCACCGGCGGCACGGGCACGGGCCGGTATTAAGGCTGTTTTCCAGCAAGGTGACACATAATTCATGGGACGCTCGTTTCAGCGCATCGCGAGATCACGTGATTTCGATCTGACGCTAGCGTCAAGCAAAGAAAAGATTTTCTCAGCTTAAGCATGAGGGTGCCATTACATGGAGCGCGGAAACGCGGAAACGCGGAAGCGCCGGAACAGAATAGTAACTAGATTCCGCGTTTCCGCGAGTTGAGGGTGCCATTACATGGAGCGCGGAAACGCGGAAACGCGGAAACGCGGAAACGCGGAAGCGCGGAAGACAAAATTTACTAGATTTCCGTCGATCCGTTCCGTCTGTTTTGAATACCTTATATTACATGGAGCATATTTTGAGTGGAAAAGCGGAACGGAGAATTATAAAATATTAATTTTTAACGGTATTTATTGATTAAAATGCTTGTATTCAATAGATAAGCTGAAAAGATAAGCATATTAATAAAAATTGCAATGAATTAAGTAAACACCATTTTAAGAAATAAATACAAATGTCTATTTGTCACTATACTGTTCCGCTTTTCCGCGCAAATTGTGCTCCATGTAATATAAGGAGAAACAAACTCGTGGAACGAACGCGTCAAAATCTGTTGTCAACGCGGATACAGTATACTCCATCAAATTTTGGAGCTGTCTAATCACATTGAAAAAAAAGCTTTTACATACTCTTCGATTACTTTATTATTTAATAAAAGTGGTAGTATAATATTATAGATCCAAACATCATGTTGATGGTTATTATGAAGTATATCTTATGCAAGCCAGGGTACATAGGCTGCGTTAAGTACTGGCAGTGAATATCGAAACGCAGCCATGCACACGATAATAGCGGATTCCGCTTTTCCGTTCAAACGTGCGAAACTCAACTCGCGGAAACGCGGAATCTAGTTACTATTCTGTTCCGCGCTTCCGCGTTTCCGCGTTTCCGCGCTCCATGTAATGGCACCCTCAAAGCCAAAGCAGCGCGAAAACGCCGAAATTTTGACGTTGTTTTCCTTTTCATGAATTTCAATTGACGCCGGCGTCAATTGTGGTCATGCGATGACCTTCTTGCCGCTGAAAATGAGCGTCGAGCGTCAGCATGAAAAGGCACCTTTACGCGAGCGTTGTTATTTTCCTTCGCGTAAACGGGATTTTGTAGTAACTTACGATAATTTACTTTGCGTAAACGGGTAAATTATCGTAAGAGTTAATACAGAAGTAACGCTCGCGTAAACGTATAGTAGAGGTGAAAATTACAAAAGTGAATAGATTTGCTAGTATAGGATTTCGACAAATGAAATTGTAGATTCTTTAATGAATTTCTTCACTTTTGTAATTTTCACCTCGCCCCAAGATGCAGAATCGACTCCAAAAGCTATAGCCGGTATTCATAGCAGAGAAAAGATTCTCTTTCTCTCTCTCTCTCTCTCTCTCTCTCTCTCTCTCTCTCTTTTTTTCTCTCTCTCTTCTCTCTGTTCTAGAATACCGGCCTATAGGAGATCCTTCAGAGAGGGATCGGACTAATATAAGCGGGTATCGTTTTCTATTGGTCGACGACCATATTTGTTTCAAAAGTATTCAAAACCAGAAACAGAGAGAGAAAAAGCGAGCGAGTAAGAGAGATAGAGCCATACACACACGCGTGCGCGACCTCTATGAAGTTGGCCGGATTAATTGGAATCGATTGGTGGTCGTTTGGTGGTCTTTGGTAGTCTAGTCCGATCGTTTGGTGGTTAGTCGTTTTCCTGTAAAATAAAAATGAAATTTCCGGTGTGAAGTTAGCCGGACAATTTTTATTTTTCAACCAATTTAACTTTTTTATGCATTCGACGCGGAATCGTTTGGTGGTCACGAATATAGTCATTGGATATATATATATATATATATATATATATATATATATATACAATACTTGGTAAATAACAATTATAGTAATGAACGATTAACAACTGCGTGGTTCATAGATTTTATGGCACGATGGTTTCATATCATGAGCAGTAAGAATATTGGAATAGCTTTAAGTCATGAAAAGCCTGAAAAGTATAATGAAGCAATTGAATTTCTTGAAGAGGCATATTGAACTTTTCACATGTATGAAAGTAGGCAATGATGGTAGGTGGAAACCGTTTCAAACTGCGTTAATAATATCTACGAAAACGGTTATTAAATTATCAAAAGATTTATTAAGTAATGGTTTTACTTTCTTTTTAGCATCAAGATTAACACAAGACTGTTTAGAAAATTTGTTTTCGATAATTAGACTAAAAAATGTTATTCCAAACGCTCTGCAATTCAAAAATAATTTGAAACTTATTACTATTTCACAATTTATGAAACCAATTTGTAAAAGTAATTATCACGAAGACGAATCGTCAATTCTTATCGGAGTTTTTAGATATCCTTTATTAAAAAATCGCTCTGTTAACTCGCATTTTTTAACAAGTAATACTAGTAGTTTTGAGCCACTTATTTTTAATCAACGCCAAAATCTAAGCCAGACTGAATTAAATGTTTTATATCACATAGCTGGATATATCGTAGCAAATATTCATAAAAATCAAAAGGTTTGCGATGTATGTATAAATGCTACCAAATCGAATACAATAATTAATGACTCTTATACTTTATTAAGCAGAATCAAAACCAAAAAACAAAAATGCTACTTTTTTGTAAACATTGAAACATTTAAATTTTTCATCCAAATGGAAAGAATTTTTCGAATGTTCTATGAGCAAGTGCATTTGCATAAAATTAATTTGAAAAGTTTTTTTGTCACTAAATACGAAGAAATTGCATTTTCATTACCCAAATGCCACAATCTAAAAAAAAAAATTATTCTTCATTATCATGCGTTTAAACTGAAGTCTTGTTCAACGAAATTAAAATCGAATAAGAGTGCAACTTATGCCAATAAAAGTGTAGCAATGCATGAATATGTCAAATAAAATATCTTTTATTCTTTGCTTTTATTTGGTTTTGTTCTTTTATATACTTTGTTTTTATAGAAATACAATAATTGGCAGTTTTAGAATACATTCTTTCAAAAAATGTATGCATTATAAGTCATTTATATTACGCTACATTTGTTTTGAAAAGTAGAAAATAAATTAACATGGATTTATTTTGTTTCAGATGCAATCGTCTGCTGCCAATATACATCCAGCATTAAAAAAGAAATTTAAAATATAAATAAAAAATGTGACTGATCAAGTTTTTCAAGATTTTTTTTATACATTTATTATACACAACTTTTAATTTTACACGATTCAGCAATTTTCAAACACTTCATATACACATTTTTGAACATTTTTGCATTTATATATTTATTCTTTTAAGTTACATCTGTTTTTTGTCATCAATATATATTTTTTACGAATCAAATATTTTTTACAAAAGGAACTCTTGCGCACTAATTACCACTGAAAGAATTTGTTTATATTTTATTATTTGTAAATAAACTATAACTGTAAGAATTACTGTACATGATTTTCGGTATTTAAATATGAAATATTTTATTTTTCTCATTGTATAAGAATAATTCACTCATAAAAAAGTCATGTAAGGTTTCATTGTTGACATTTTTCCGCGATGCTGATTGCTTTTTTATTGCACTTATTTCGT